>NW_027458108.1:0-114910 GCF_050624435.1 Tenrec ecaudatus
CCCCTAGGCTCTAGGCTCCCAGGCTAAGGCTAGGGCTCCCCTAGCCTTCAGGCTAGGGCGCCCTAGGCTCTAGGCTCCCCTAGGCTAAGGCTAGGGCTCCCCTAGCCTTCAGGCTAGGGCGCCCCTAGGCTCTAGGCTCCCCTAGGCTAAGGCTAGGGCTCCCCTAGCCTTCAGGCTAGGGCGCCCCTAGGCTCTAGGCTCCCCTAGGCTAAGGCTAGGGCTCCCCTAGCCTTCAGGCTAGGGCGCCCCTAGGCTCTAGGCTCCCCTAGGCTAAGGCTAGGGCTCCCCCTAGCCTTCAGGCTAGGGCGCCCCTAGGCTCTAGGCTCCCCTAGGCTAAGGCTAGGGCTCCCCTAGCCTTCAGGCTAGGGCGCCCCTAGGCTCTAGGCTCCCCTAGGCTAAGGCTAGGGCTCCCCTAGCCTTCAGGCTAGGGCGCCCCTAGGCTCTAGGCTCCCCTAGGCTAAGGCTAGGGCTCCCCTAGCCTTCAGGCTAGGGCGCCCCTAGGCTCTAGGCTCCCCTAGGCTAAGGCTAGGGCTCCCCTAGCCTTCAGGCTAGGGCGCCCCTAGGCTCTAGGCTCCCCTAGGCTAAGGCTAGGGCTCCCCTAGCCTTCAGGCTAGGGCGCCCCTAGGCTCTAGGCTCCCCTAGGCTAAGGCTAGGGCTCCCCTAGCCTTCAGGCTAGGGCGCCCCTAGGCTCTAGGCTCCCCTAGGCTAAGGCTAGGGCTCCCCTAGCCTTCAGGCTAGGGCGCCCCTAGGCTCTAGGCTCCCCTAGGCTAAGGCTAGGGCTCCCCTAGCCTTCAGGCTAGGGCGCCCCTAGGCTCTAGGCTCCCCTAGGCTAAGGCTAGGGCTCCCCTAGCCTTCAGGCTAGGGCGCCCCTAGGCTCTAGGCTCCCCTAGGCTAAGGCTAGGGCTCCCCTAGCCTTCAGGCTAGGGCGCCCCTAGGCTCTAGGCTCCCCTAGGCTAAGGCTAGGGCTCCCCTAGCCTTCAGGCTAGGGCGCCCCTAGGCTCTAGGCTCCCCTAGGCTAAGGCTAGGGCTCCCCTAGCCTTCAGGCTAGGGCGCCCCTAGGCTCTAGGCTCCCCTAGGCTAAGGCTAGGGCTCCCCTAGCCTTCAGGCTAGGGCGCCCCTAGGCTCTAGGCTCCCCTAGGCTAAGGCTAGGGCTCCCCTAGCCTTCAGGCTAGGGCGCCCCTAGGCTCTAGGCTCCCCTAGGCTAAGGCTAGGGCTCCCCTAGCCTTCAGGCTAGGGCGCCCCTAGGCTCTAGGCTCCCCTAGGCTAAGGCTAGGGCTCCCCTAGCCTTCAGGCTAGGGCGCCCCTAGGCTCTAGGCTCCCCTAGGCTAAGGCTAGGGCTCCCCTAGCCTTCAGGCTAGGGCGCCCCTAGGCTCTAGGCTCCCCTAGGCTAAGGCTAGGGCTCCCCTAGCCTTCAGGCTAGGGCGCCCCTAGGCTCTAGGCTCCCCTAGGCTAAGGCTAGGGCTCCCCTAGCCTTCAGGCTAGGGCGCCCCTAGGCTCTAGGCTCCCCTAGGCTAAGGCTAGGGCTCCCCTAGCCTTCAGGCTAGGGCGCCCCTAGGCTCTAGGCTCCCCTAGGCTAAGGCTAGGGCTCCCCTAGCCTTCAGGCTAGGGCGCCCCTAGGCTCTAGGCTCCCCTAGGCTAAGGCTAGGGCTCCCCTAGCCTTCAGGCTAGGGCGCCCCTAGGCTCTAGGCTCCCCTAGGCTAAGGCTAGGGCTCCCCTAGCCTTCAGGCTAGGGCGCCCCTAGGCTCTAGGCTCCCCTAGGCTAAGGCTAGGGCTCCCCTAGCCTTCAGGCTAGGGCGCCCCTAGGCTCTAGGCTCCCCTAGGCTAAGGCTAGGGCTCCCCTAGCCTTCAGGCTAGGGCACCCCTAGGCTCTAGGCTCCCCTAGGCTAAGGCTAGGGCTCCCCTAGCCTTCAGGCTAGGGCACCCCTAGGCTCTAGGCTCCCCTAGGCTAAGGCTAGGGCTCCCCTAGCCTTCAGGCTAGGGCACCCCTAGGCTCTAGGCTCCCCTAGGCTAAGGCTAGGGCTCCCCTAGCCTTCAGGCTAGGGCACCCCTAGGCTCTAGGCTCCCCTAGGCTAAGGCTAGGGCTCCCCTAGCCTTCAGGCTAGGGCACCCCTAGGCTCTAGGCTCCCCTAGGCTAAGGCTAGGGCTCCCCTAGCCTTCAGGCTAGGGCACCCCTAGGCTCTAGGCTCCCCTAGGCTAAGGCTAGGGCTCCCCTAGCCTTCAGGCTAGGGCACCCCTAGGCTCTAGGCTCCCCTAGGCTAAGGCTAGGGCTCCCCTAGCCTTCAGGCTAGGGCACCCCTAGGCTCTAGGCTCCCCTAGGCTAAGGCTAGGGCTCCCCTAGCCTTCAGGCTAGGGCACCCCTAGGCTCTAGGCTCCCCTAGGCTAAGGCTAGGGCTCCCCTAGCCTTCAGGCTAGGGCACCCCTAGGCTCTAGGCTCCCCTAGGCTAAGGCTAGGGCTCCCCTAGCCTTCAGGCTAGGGCACCCCTAGGCTCTAGGCTCCCCTAGGCTAAGGCTAGGGCTCCCCTAGCCTTCAGGCTAGGGCACCCCTAGGCTCTAGGCTCCCCTAGGCTAAGGCTAGGGCTCCCCTAGCCTTCAGGCTAGGGCACCCCTAGGCTCTAGGCTCCCCTAGGCTAAGGCTAGGGCTCCCCTAGCCTTCAGGCTAGGGCACCCCTAGGCTCTAGGCTCCCCTAGGCTAAGGCTAGGGCTCCCCTAGCCTTCAGGCTAGGGCACCCCTAGGCTCTAGGCTCCCCTAGGCTAAGGCTAGGGCTCCCCTAGCCTTCAGGCTAGGGCACCCCTAGGCTCTAGGCTCCCCTAGGCTAAGGCTAGGGCTCCCCTAGCCTTCAGGCTAGGGCACCCCTAGGCTCTAGGCTCCCCTAGGCTAAGGCTAGGGCTCCCCTAGCCTTCAGGCTAGGGCACCCCTAGGCTCTAGGCTCCCCTAGGCTAAGGCTAGGGCTCCCCTAGCCTTCAGGCTAGGGCACCCCTAGGCTGAAGGCTAGGGCTCCCCTAGCCTTCAGGCTAGGGCTCCCCTAGGCTTTAGGCTCCCCTAGGCTAAGGCTAGGGCTCCCCTAGGCTAAGGCTAGGGCTCCCCTAGCCTTCAGGCTAGGGCACCCCTAGGCTTTAGGCTCCCCTAGGCTAAGGCTAGGGCTCCCCTAGGCTAAGGCTAGGGCTCCCCTAGCCTTCAGGCTAGGGCAGCCCCTAGGCTTTAGGCTCCCCTAGGCTAAGGCTAGGGCTCCCCTAGGCTAAGGCTAGGGTTCCCCTAGCCTTCAGGCTAGGGCACCCCTAGGCTTTAGGCTCCCCTAGGCTAAGGCTAGGGCTCCCCTAGGCTAAGGCTAGGGCTCCCCTAGCCTTCAGGCTAGGGCACCCCTAGGCTTTAGGCTCCCCTAGGCTAAGGCTAGGGCTCCCCTAGCCTTCAGGCTAGGGCACCCCTAGCCTTTAGGCTAGGGCTCCCCTAGGCTAAGGCTAGGGCTCCCCTAGCCTTCAGGCTAGGGCACCCCTAGGCTTTAGGCTCCCCTAGGCTAAGGCTAGGGCTCCCCTAGCCTTCAGGCTAGGGCACCGCTAGGCTTTAGGCTAGGGCTCCCCTAGGCTAAGGCTAGGGCTCCCCTAGCCTTCAGGCTAGGGCACCCCTCGGCTTTAGGCTCCCCTAGGCTAAGGCTAGGGCTCCCCTAGCCTTCAGGCTAGGGCACCCCTAGGCTTTAGGCTAGGGCTCCCCTAGGCTAAGGCTAGGGCTCCCCTAGCCTTCAGGCTAGGGCACCCCTAGGCTTTAGGCTCCCCTAGGCTAAGGCTAGGGCTCCCCTAGCCTTCACCCTAGGGCACCCCTAGGCTTTAGGCTAGGGCTCCCCTAGGCTAAGGCTAGGGCTCCCCTAGCCTTCAGGCTAGGGCACCCCTAGGCTTTAGGCTCCCCTAGGCTAAGGCTAGGGCTCCCCTAGCCTTCAGGCTAGGGCACCCCTAGGCTTTAGGCTAGGGCTCCCCTAGGCTAAGGCTAGGGCTCCCCTAGCCTTCAGGCTAGGGCACCCCTAGGCTTTAGGCTAGGGCTCCCCTAGGCTAAGGCTAGGGCTCCCCTAGCCTTCAGGCTAGGGCACCCCTAGGCTTTAGGCTCCCCTAGGCTAAGGCTAGGGCTCCCCTAGCCTTCAGGCTAGGGCACCCCTAGGCTTTAGGCTAGGGCTCCCCTAGGCTAAGGCTAGGGCTCCCCTAGCCTTCAGGCTAGGGCACCCCTAGGCTTTAGGCTCCCCTAGGCTAAGGCTAGGGATCCCCTAGCCTTCAGGCTAGGGCACCCCTAGGCTTTAGGCTAGGGCTCCCCTAGGCTAAGGCTAGGGCTCCCCTAGCCTTCAGGCTAGGGCACCCCTAGGCTTTAGGCTCCCCTAGGCTAAGGCTAGGGCTCCCCTAGCCTTCAGGCTAGGGCACCCCTAGGCTTTAGGCTAGGGCTCCCCTAGGCTAAGGCTAGGGCTCCCCTAGCCTTCAGGCTAGGGCACCCCTAGGCTTTAGGCTCCCCTAGGCTAAGGCTAGGGCTCCCCTAGCCTTCAGGCTAGGGCACCCCTAGGCTTTAGGCTAGGGCTCCCCTAGGCTAAGGCTAGGGCTCCCCTAGCCTTCAGGCTAGGGCACCCCTAGGCTTTAGGCTCCCCTAGGCTAAGGCTAGGGCTCCCCTAGCCTTCAGGCTAGGGCACCCCTAGGCTTTAGGCTAGGGCTCCCCTAGGCTAAGGCTAGGGCTCCCCTAGCCTTCAGGCTAGGGCACCCCTAGGCTTTAGGCTCCCCTAGGCTAAGGCTAGGGCTCCCCTAGCCTTCAGGCTAGGGCACCCCTAGGCTTTAGGCTAGGGCTCCCCTAGGCTAAGGCTAGGGCTCCCCTAGCCTTCAGGCTAGGGCACCCCTAGGCTTTAGGCTCCCCTAGGCTAAGGCTAGGGCTCCCCTAGCCTTCAGGCTAGGGCACCCCTAGGCTTTAGGCTCCCCTAGGCTAAGGCTAGGGCTCCCCTAGCCTTCAGGCTAGGGCACCCCTAGGCTTTAGGCTCCCCTAGGCTAAGGCTAGGGCTCCCCTAGCCTTCAGGCTAGGGCACCCCTAGGCTTTAGGCTCCCCTAGGCTAAGGCTAGGGCTCCCCTAGCCTTCAGGCTAGGGCACCCCTAGGCTTTAGGCTCCCCTAGGCTAAGGCTAGGGCTCCCCTAGCCTTCAGGCTAGGGCACCCCTAGGCTTTAGGCTCCCCTAGGCTAAGGCTAGGGCTCCCCTAGCCTTCAGGCTTGGGCACCCCTAGGCTTTAGGCTCCCCTAGGCTAAGGCTAGGGCTCCCCTAGCCTTCAGGCTAGGGCACCCCTAGGCTTTAGGCTCCCCTAGGCTAAGGCTAGGGCTCCCCTAGCCTTCAGGCTAGGGCACCCCTAGGCTTTAGGCTCCCCTAGGCTAAGGCTAGGGCTCCCCTAGCCTTCAGGCTAGGGCACCCCTAGGCTTTAGGCTCCCCTAGGCTAAGGCTAGGGCTCCCCTAGCCTTCAGGCTAGGGCACCCCTAGGCTTTAGGCTCCCCTAGGCTAAGGCTAGGGCTCCCCTAGCCTTCAGGCTAGGGCACCCCTAGGCTTTAGGCTCCCCTAGGCTAAGGCTAGGGCTCCCCTAGCCTTCAGGCTAGGGCACCCCTAGGCTTTAGGCTCCCCTAGGCTAAGGCTAGGGCTCCCCTAGCCTTCAGGCTAGGGCACCCCTAGGCTTTAGGCTCCCCTAGGCTAAGGCTAGGGCTCCCCTAGCCTTCAGGCTAGGGCACCCCTAGGCTTTAGGCTCCCCTAGGCTAAGGCTAGGGCTCCCCTAGCCTTCAGGCTAGGGCACCCCTAGGCTTTAGGCTCCCCTAGGCTAAGGCTAGGGCTCCCCTAGCCTTCAGGCTAGGGCACCCCTAGGCTTTAGGCTCCCCTAGGCTAAGGCTAGGGCTCCCCTAGCCTTCAGGCTAGGGCACCCCTAGGCTTTAGGCTCCCCTAGGCTAAGGCTAGGGCTCCCCTAGCCTTCAGGCTAGGGCACCCCTAGGCTTTAGGCTCCCCTAGGCTAAGGCTAGGGCTCCCCTAGCCTTCAGGCTAGGGCACCCCTAGGCTTTAGGCTCCCCTAGGCTAAGGCTAGGGCTCCCCTAGCCTTCAGGCTAGGGCACCCCTAGGCTTTAGGCTCCCCTAGGCTAAGGCTAGGGCTCCCCTAGCCTTCAGGCTAGGGCACCCCTAGGCTTTAGGTTCCCCTAGGCTAAGGCTAGGGCTCCCCTAGCCTTCAGGCTAGGGCACCCCTAGGCTTTAGGCTAGGGCTCCCCTAGGCTAAGGCTAGGGCTCCCCTAGCCTTCAGGCTAGGGCACCCCTAGGCTTTAGGCTAGGGCTCCCCTAGGCTAAGGCTAGGGCTCCCCTATCCTTCAGGCTAGGGCACCCCTAGGCTTTAGGCTAGGGCTCCCCTAGGCTAAGGCTAGGGCTCCCCTAGCCTTCAGGCTAGGGCACCCCTAGGCTTTAGGCTAGGGCTCCCCTAGGCTAAGGCTAGGGCTCCCCTAGCCTTCAGGCTAGGGCACCCCTAGGCTTTAGGCTAGGGCTCCCCTAGGCTAAGGCTAGGGCTCCCCTAGCCTTCAGGCTAGGGCACCCCTAGGCTTTAGGCTAGGGCTCCCCTAGGCTAAGGCTAGGGCTCCCCTAGCCTTCAGGCTAGGGCACCCCTAGGCTTTAGGCTAGGGCTCCCCTAGGCTAAGGCTAGGGCTCCCCTAGCCTTCAGGCTAGGGCACCCCTAGGCTTTAGGCTAGGGCTCCCCTAGGCTAAGGCTAGGGCTCCCCTAGCCTTCAGGCTAGGGCACCCCTAGGCTTTAGGCTAGGGCTCCCCTAGGCTAAGGCTAGGGCTCCCCTAGCCTTCAGGCTAGGGCACCCCTAGGCTTTAGGCTCCCCTAGGCTAAGGCTAGAGCTCCCCTAGCCTTGAGGCTAGGGCACCCCTAGGCTTTAGGCTCCCCTAGGCTAAGGCTAGGGCTCCCCTAGCCTTCAGGCTAGGGCACCCCTAGGCTTTAGGCTAGGGCTCCCCTAGGCTAAGGCTAGGGCTCCCCTAGCCTTCAGGCTAGGGCACCCCTAGGCTTTAGGCTCCCCTAGGCTAAGGCTAGGGCTCCCCTAGCCTTCAGGCTAGGGCACCCCTAGGCTTTAGGCTAGGGCTCCCCTAGGCTAAGGCTAGGGCTCCCCTAGCCTTCAGGCTAGGGCACCCCTAGGCTTTAGGCTCCCCTAGGCTAAGGCTAGGGCTCCCCTAGCCTTCAGGCTAGGGCACCCCTAGGCTTTAGGCTAGGGCTCCCCTAGGCTAAGGCTAGAGCTTCCCTAGCCTTCAGGCTAGGGCACCCCTAGGCTTTAGGCTCCCCTAGGCTAAGGCTAGGGCTCCCCTAGCCTTCAGGCTAGGGCACCCCTAGGCTTTAGGCTAGGGCTCCCCTAGGCTAAGGCTAGGGCTCCCCTAGCCTTCAGGCTAGGGCACCCCTAGGCTTTAGGCTCCCCTTGGCTAAGGCTAGGGCTCCCCTAGCCTTCAGGCTAGGGCACCCCTAGGCTTTAGGCTAGGGCTCCCCTAGGCTAAGGCTAGGGCTCCCCTAGCCTTCAGGCTAGGGCACCCCTAGGCTTTAGGCTAGGGCTCCCCTAGGCTAAGGCTAGAGCTTCCCTAGCCTTCAGGCTAGGGCACCCCTAGGCTTTAGGCTCCCCTAGGCTAAGGCTAGGGCTCCCCTAGCCTTCAGGCTAGGGCACCCTTAGGCTTTAGGCTAGGGCTCCCCTAGGCTAAGGCTAGGGCTCCCCTAGCCTTCAGGCTAGGGCACCCCTAGGCTTTAGGCTCCCCTAGGCTAAGGCTAGGGCTCCCCTAGCCTTCAGGCTAGGGCACCCCTAGGCTTTAGGCTAGGGCTCCCCTAGGCTAAGGCTAGGGCTCCCCTAGCCTTCAGGCTAGGGCACCCCTAGGCTTTAGGCTCCCCTAGGCTAAGGCTAGGGCTCCCCTAGCCTTCAGGCTAGGGCACCCCTAGGCTTTAGGCTCCCCTAGGCTAAGGCTAGGGCTCCCCTAGCCTTCAGGCTAGGGCACCCCTAGGCTTTAGGCTAGGGCTCCCCTAGGCTAAGGCTAGGGCTCCCCTAGCCTTCAGGCTAGGGCACCCCTAGGCTTTAGGCTCCCCTAGGCTAAGGCTAGGGCTCCCTAGCCTTCAGGCTAGGGCACCCCTAGGCTTTAGGCTAGGGCTCCCCTAGGCTAAGGCTAGGGCTCCCCTAGCCTTCAGGCTAGGGCACCCCTAGGCTTTAGGCTCCCCTAGGCTAAGGCTAGGGCTCCCCTAGCCTTCAGGCTAGGGCACCCCTAGGCTTTAGGCTAGGGGTCCCCTAGGCTAAGGCTAGGGCTCCCCTAGCCTTCAGGCTAGGGCACCCCTAGGCTTTAGGCTCCCCTAGGCTAAGGCTAGGGCTCCCCTAGCCTTCAGGCTAGGGCACCCCTAGGCTTTAGGCTAGGGCTCCCCTAGGCTAAGGCTAGGGCTCCCCTAGCCTTCAGGCTAGGGCACCCCTAGGCTTTAGGCTCCCCTAGGCTAAGGCTAGGGCTCCCCTAGCCTTCAGGCTAGGGCACCACTAGGCTTTAGGCTAGGGCTCCCCTAGGCTAAGGCTAGGGCTCCCCTAGCCTTCAGGCTAGGGCACCCCTAGGCTTTAGGCTCCCCTAGGCTAAGGCTAGGGCTCCCCTAGCCTTCAGGCTAGGGCACCCCTAGGCTTTAGGCTAGGGCTCCCCTAGGCTAAGGCTAGGGCTCCCCTAGCCTTCAGGCTAGGGCACCCCTAGGCTTTAGGCTCCCCTAGGCTAAGGCTAGGGCTCCCCTAGCCTTCAGGCTAGGGCACCCCTAGGCTTTAGGCTAGGGCTCCCCTAGGCTAAGGCTAGGGCTCCCCTAGCCTTCAGGCTAGGGCACCCCTAGGCTTTAGGCTCCCCTAGGCTAAGGCTAGGGCTCCCCTAGCCTTCAGGCTAGGGCACCCCTAGGCTTTAGGCTCCCCTAGGCTAAGGCTAGGGCTCCCCTAGCCTTCAGGCTAGGGCACCCCTAGGCTTTAGGCTCCCCTAGGCTAAGGCTAGGGCTCCCCTAGCCTTCAGGCTAGGGCACCCCTAGGCTTTAGGCTCCCCTAGGCTAAGGCTAGGGCTCCCCTAGCCTTCAGGCTAGGGCACCCCTAGGCTTTAGGCTCCCCTAGGCTAAGGCTAGGGCTCCCCTAGCCTTCAGGCTAGGGCACCCCTAGGCTTTAGGCTCCCCTAGGCTAAGGCTAGGGCTCCCCTAGCCTTCAGGCTAGGGCACCCCTAGGCTTTAGGCTCCCCTAGGCTAAGGCTAGGGCTCCCCTAGCCTTCAGGCTAGGGCACCCCTAGGCTTTAGGCTCCCCTAGGCTAAGGCTAGGGCTCCCCTAGCCTTCAGGCTAGGGCACCCCTAGGCTTTAGGCTCCCCTAGGCTAAGGCTAGGGCTCCCCTAGCCTTCAGGCTAGGGCACCCCTAGGCTTTAGGCTCCCCTAGGCTAAGGCTAGGGCTCCCCTAGCCTTCAGGCTAGGGCACCCCTAGGCTTTAGGCTCCCCTAGGCTAAGGCTAGGGCTCCCCTAGCCTTCAGGCTAGGGCACCCCTAGGCTTTAGGCTCCCCTAGGCTAAGGCTAGGGCTCCCCTAGCCTTCAGGCTAGGGCACCCCTAGGCTTTAGGCTCCCCTAGGCTAAGGCTAGGGCTCCCCTAGCCTTCAGGCTAGGGCACCCCTAGGCTTTAGGCTCCCCTAGGCTAAGGCTAGGGCTCCCCTAGCCTTCAGGCTAGGGCACCCCTAGGCTTTAGGCTCCCCTAGGCTAAGGCTAGGGCTCCCCTAGCCTTCAGGCTAGGGCACCCCTAGGCTTTAGGCTCCCCAAGGCTAAGGCTAGGGCTCCCCTAGCCTTCAGGCTAGGGCACCCCTAGGCTTTAGGCTCCCCTAGGCTAAGGCTAGGGCTCCCCTAGCCTTCAGGCTAGGGCACCCCTAGGCTTTAGGCTCCCCTAGGCTAAGGCTAGGGCTCCCCTAGCCTTCAGGCTAGGGCACCCCTAGGCTTTAATCTCCCCTAGGCTAAGGCTAGGGCTCCCCTAGCCTTCAGGCTAGGGCACCCCTAGGCTTTAGGCTCCCCTAGGCTAAGGCTAGGGCTCCCCTAGCCTTCAGGCTAGGGCACCCCTAGGCTTTAGGCTCCCCTAGGCTAAGGCTAGGGCTCCCCTAGCCTTCAGGCTAGGGCACCCCTAGGCTTTAGGCTCCCCTAGGCTAAGGCTAGGGCTCCCCTAGCCTTCAGGCTAGGGCACCCCTAGGCTTTAGGCTCCCCTAGGCTAAGGCTAGGGCTCCCCTAGCCTTCAGGCTAGGGCACCCCTAGGCTTTAGGCTCCCCTAGGCTAAGGCTAGGGCTCCCCTAGCCTTCAGGCTAGGGCACCCCTAGGCTTTAGGCTCCCCTAGGCTAAGGCTAGGGCTCCCCTAGCCTTCAGGCTAGGGCACCCCTAGGCTTTAGGCTCCCCTAGGCTAAGGCTAGGGCTCCCCTAGCCTTCAGGCTAGGGCACCCCTAGGCTTTAGGCTCCCCTAGGCTAAGGCTAGGGCTCCCCTAGCCTTCAGGCTAGGGCACCCCTAGGCTTTAGGCTCCCCTAGGCTAAGGCTAGGGCTCCCCTAGCCTTCAGGCTAGGGCACCCCTAGGCTTTAGGCTCCCCTAGGCTAAGGCTAGGGCTCCCCTAGCCTTCAGGCTAGGGCACCCCTAGGCTTTAGGCTAGGGCTCCCCTAGGCTAAGGCTAGGGCTCCCTAGCCTTCAGGCTAGGGCACCCCTAGGCTTTAGCTAGGGCTCCCCTAGGCTAAGGCTAGGGCTCCCCTAGCCTTCAGGCTAGGGCACCCCTAGGCTTTAGGCTAGGGCTCCCCTAGGCTAAGGCTAGGGCTCCCCTAGCCTTCAGGCTAGGGCACCCTAGGCTTTAGGCTAGGGCTCCCCTAGGCTAAGGCTAGGGCTCCCCTAGCCTTCAGGCTAGGGCACCCCTAGGCTTTAGGCTAGGGCTCCCTAGGCTAAGGCTAGGGCTCCCCTAGCCTTCAGGCTAGGGCACCCCTAGGCTTTAGGCTAGGGCTCCCCTAGGCTAAGGCTAGGGCTCCCCTAGCCTTCAGGCTAGGGCACCCCTAGGCTTTAGGCTAGGGCTCCCCTAGGCTAAGGCTAGGGCTCCCCTAGCCTTCAGGCTAGGGCACCCCTAGGCTTTAGGCTAGGGCTCCCCTAGGCTAAGGCTAGGGCTCCCCTAGCCTTCAGGCTAGGGCACCCCTAGGCTTTAGGCTAGGGCTCCCCTAGGCTAAGGCTAGGGCTCCCCTAGCCTTCAGGCTAGGGCACCCCTAGGCTTTAGGCTAGGGCTCCCCTAGGCTAAGGCTAGGGCTCCCCTAGCCTTCAGGCTAGGGCACCCCTAGGCTTTAGGCTAGGGCTCCCCTAGGCTAAGGCTAGGGCTCCCCTAGCCTTCAGGCTAGGGCACCCCTAGGCTTTAGGCTCCCCTAGGCTAAGGCTAGGGCTCCCCTAGCCTTCAGGCTAGGGCACCCCTAGGCTTTAGGCTCCCCTAGGCTAAGGCTAGGGCTCCCCTAGCCTTCAGGCTAGGGCACCCCTAGGCTTTAGGCTCCCCTAGGCTAAGGCTAGGGCTCCCCTAGCCTTCAGGCTAGGGCACCCCTAGGCTTTAGGCTCCCCTAGGCTAAGGCTAGGGCTCCCCTAGCCTTCAGGCTAGGGCACCCCTAGGCTTTAGGCTCCCCTAGGCTAAGGCTAGGGCTCCCCTAGCCTTCAGGCTAGGGCACCCCTAGGCTTTAGGCTAGGGCTCCCCTAGGCTAAGGCTAGGGCTCCCCTAGCCTTCAGGCTAGGGCACCCCTAGGCTTTTGGCTCCCCTAGGCTAAGGCTAGGGCTCCCCTAGCCTTCAGGCTAGGGCACCCCTAGGCTTTAGGCTAAGGCTCCCCTAGGCTAAGGCTAGGGCTCCCCTAGCCTTCAGGCTAGGGCACCCCTAGGCTTTAGGCTCCCCTAGGCTAAGGCTAGGGCTCCCCTAGCCTTCAGGCTAGGGCACCCCTAGGCTTTAGGCTAGGGCTCCCCTAGGCTAAGGCTAGGGCTCCCTAGCCTTCAGGCTAGGGCACCCCTAGGCTTTAGGCTCCCCTAGGCTAAGGCTAGGGCTCCCCTAGCCTTCAGGCTAGGGCACCCCTAGGCTTTAGGCTAGGGCACCCCTAGGCTTTAGGCTAGGGCTCCCCTAGGCTAAGGCTAGGGCTCCCCTAGCCTTCAGGCTAGGGCACCCCTAGGCTTTAGGCTCCCTAGGCTAAGGCTAGGGCTCCCCTAGCCTTCAGGCTAGGGCACCCCTAGGCTTTAGGCTAGGGCTCCCCTAGGCTAAGGCTAGGGCTCCCCTAGCCTTCAGGCTAGGGCACCCCTAGGCTTTAGGCTCCCCTAGGCTAAGGCTAGGGCTCCCCTAGCCTTCAGGCTAGGGCACCCCTAGGCTTTAGGCTCCCCTAGGCTAAGGCTAGGGCTCCCCTAGCCTTCAGGCTAGGGCACCCCTAGGCTTTAGGTTCCCCTAGGCTAAGGCTAGGGCTCCCCTAGCCTTCAGGCTAGGGCACCCCTAGGCTTTAGGCTCCCCTAGGCTAAGGCTAGGGCTCCCCTAGCCTTCAGGCTAGGGCACCCCTAGGCTTTAGGCTCCCCTAGGCTAAGGCTAGGGCTCCCCTAGCCTTCAGGCTAGGGCACCCCTAGGCTTTAGGCTCCCCTAGGCTAAGGCTAGGGCTCCCCTAGCCTTCAGGCTAGGGCACCCCTAGGCTTTAGGCTCCCCTAGGCTAAGGCTAGGGCTCCCCTAGCCTTCAGGCTAGGGCACCCCTAGGCTTTAGGCTCCCCTAGGCTAAGGCTAGGGCTCCCCTAGCCTTCAGGCTAGGGCACCCCTAGGCTTTAGGCTCCCCTAGGCTAAGGCTAGGGCTCCCCTAGCCTTCAGGCTAGGGCACCCCTAGGCTTTAGGCTCCCCTAGGCTAAGGCTAGGGCTCCCCTAGCCTTCAGGCTAGGGCACCCCTAGGCTTTAGGCTCCCCTAGGCTAAGGCTAGGGCTCCCCTAGCCTTCAGGCTAGGGCACCCCTAGGCTTTAGGCTCCCCTAGGCTAAGGCTAGGGCTCCCCTAGCCTTCAGGCTAGGGCACCCCTAGGCTTTAGGCTCCCCTAGGCTAAGGCTAGGGCTCCCCTAGCCTTCAGGCTAGGGCACCCCTAGGCTTTAGGCTCCCCTAGGCTAAGGCTAGGGCTCCCCTAGCCTTCAGGCTAGGGCACCCCTAGGCTTTAGGCTCCCCTAGGCTAAGGCTAGGGCTCCCCTAGCCTTCAGGCTAGGGCACCCCTAGGCTTTAGGCTCCCCTAGGCTAAGGCTAGGGCTCCCCTAGCCTTCAGGCTAGGGCACCCCTAGGCTTTAGGCTCCCCTAGGCTAAGGCTAGGGCTCCCCTAGCCTTCAGGCTAGGGCACCCCTAGGCTTTAGGCTCCCCTAGGCTAAGGCTAGGGCTCCCCTAGCCTTCAGGCTAGGGCACCCCTAGGCTTTAGGCTCCCCTAGGCTAAGGCTAGGGCTCCCCTAGCCTTCAGGCTAGGGCACCCCTAGGCTCTAGGCTCCCCTAGGCTAAGGCTAGGGCTCCCCTAGCCTTCAGGCTAGGGCACCCCTAGGCTCTAGGCTCCCCTAGGCTAAGGCTAGGGCTCCCCTAGCCTTCAGGCTAGGGCACCCCTAGGCTTTAGGCTCCCCTAGGCTAAGGCTAGGGCTCCCCTAGCCTTCAGGCTAGGGCACCCCTAGGCTTTAGGCTCCCCTAGGCTAAGGCTAGGGCTCCCCTAGCCTTCAGGCTAGGGCACCCCTAGGCTTTAGGCTCCCCTAGGCTAAGGCTAGGGCTCCCCTAGCCTTCAGGCTAGGGCACCCCTAGGCTTTAGGCTCCCCTAGGCTAAGGCTAGGGCTCCCCTAGCCTTCAGGCTAGGGCACCCCTAGGCTTTAGGCTCCCCTAGGCTAAGGCTAGGGCTCCCCTAGCCTTCAGGCTAGGGCACCCCTAGGCTTTAGGCTCCCCTAGGCTAAGGCTAGGGCTCCCCTAGCCTTCAGGCTAGGGCACCCCTAGGCTTTAGGCTCCCCTAGGCTAAGGCTAGGGCTCCCCTAGCCTTCAGGCTAGGGCACCCCTAGGCTTTAGGCTAGGGCTCCCCTAGGCTAAGGCTAGGGCTCCCCTAGCCTTCAGGCTAGGGCACCCCTAGGCTTTAGGATAGGGCTCCCCTAGGCTAAGGCTAGGGCTCCCCTAGCCTTCAGGCTAGGGCACCCCTAGGCTTTAGGCTAGGGCTCCCCTAGGCTAAGGCTAGGGCTCCCCTAGCCTTCAGGCTAGGGCACCCCTAGGCTTTAGGCTAGGGCTCCCCTAGGCTAAGGCTAGGGCTCCCCTAGCCTTCAGGCTAGGGCACCCCTAGGCTTTAGGCTCCCCTAGGCTAAGGCTAGGGCTCCCCTAGCCTTCAGGCTAGGGCACCCCTAGGCTTTAGGCTCCCCTAGGCTAAGGCTAGGGCTCCCCTAGCCTTCAGGCTAGGGCACCCCTAGGCTTTAGGCTCCCCTAGGCTAAGGCTAGGGCTCCCCTAGCCTTCAGGCTAGGGCACCCCTAGGCTTTAGGCTCGGGCTCCCCTAGGCTAAGGCTAGGGCTCCCCTAGCCTTCAGGCTAGGGCACCCCTAGGCTTTAGGCTCGGGCTCCCCTAGGCTAAGGCTAGGGCTCCCCTAGCCTTCAGGCTAGGGCACCCCTAGGCTTTAGGCTAGGGCTCCCCTAGGCTAAGGCTAGGGCTCCCCTAGCCTTCAGGCTAGGGCACCCCTAGGCTTTAGGCTAGGGCTCCCCTAGGCTAAGGCTAGGGCTCCCCTAGCCTTCAGGCTAGGGCACCCCTAGGCTTTAGGCTAGGGCTCCCCTAGGCTAAGGCTAGGGCTCCCCTAGCCTTCAGGCTAGGGCACCCCTAGGCTTTAGGCTAGGGCTCCCCTAGGCTAAGGCTAGGGCTCCCCTAGCCTTCAGGCTAGGGCACCCCTAGGCTTTAGGCTAGGGCTCCCCTAGGCTAAGGCTAGGGCTCCCCTAGCCTTCAGGCTAGGGCACCCCTAGGCTTTAGGCTAGGGCTCCCCTAGGCTAAGGCTAGGGCTCCCCTAGCCTTCAGGCTAGGGCACCCCTAGGCTTTAGGCTAGGGCTCCCCTAGGCTAAGGCTAGGGCTCCCCTAGCCTTCAGGCTAGGGCACCCCTAGGCTTTAGGCTAGGGCTCCCCTAGGCTAAGGCTAGGGCTCCCCTAGCCTTCAGGCTAGGGCACCCCTAGGCTTTAGGCTAGGGCTCCCCTAGGCTAAGGCTAGGGCTCCCCTAGCCTTCAGGCTAGGGCACCCCTAGGCTTTAGGCTAGGGCTCCCCTAGGCTAAGGCTAGGGCTCCCCTAGCCTTCAGGCTAGGGCACCCCTAGGCTTTAGGCTAGGGCTCCCCTAGGCTAAGGCTAGGGCTCCCCTAGCCTTCAGGCTAGGGCACCCCTAGGCTTTAGGCTCCCCTAGGCTAAGGCTAGGGCTCCCCTAGCCTTCAGGCTAGGGCACCCCTAGGCTTTAGGCTCCCCTAGGCTAAGGCTAGGGCTCCCCTAGCCTTCAGGCTAGGGCACCCCTAGGCTTTAGGCTAGGGCTCCCCTAGGCTAAGGCTAGGGCTCCCCTAGCCTTCAGGCTAGGGCACCCCTAGGCTTTAGGCTCCCCTAGGCTAAGGCTAGGGCTCCCCTAGCCTTCAGGCTAGGGCACCCCTAGGCTTTAGGCTCCCCTAGGCTAAGGCTAGGGCTCCCTTAGCCTTCAGGCTAGGGCACCCCTAGGCTTTAGGCTAGGGCTCCCCTAGGCTAAGGCTAGGGCTCCCCTAGCCTTCAGGCTAGGGCACCCCTAGGCTTTAGGCTCCCCTAGGCTAAGGCTAGGGCTCCCCTAGCCTTCAGGCTAGGGCACCCCTAGGCTTTAGGCTAGGGCTCCCCTAGGCTAAGGCTAGGGCTCCCCTAGCCTTCAGGCTAGGGCACCCCTAGGCTTTAGGCTCCCCTAGGCTAAGGCTAGGGCTCCCCTAGCCTTCAGGCTAGGGCACCCCTAGGCTTTAGGCTAGGGCTCCCCTAGGCTAAGGCTAGGGCTCCCCTAGCCTTCAGGCTAGGGCACCCCTAGGCTTTAGGCTCCCCTAGGCTAAGGCTAGGGCTCCCCTAGCCTTCAGGCTAGGGCACCCCTAGGCTTTAGGCTCCCCTAGGCTAAGGCTAGGGCTCCCCTAGGCTAAGGCTAGGGCTCCCCTAGCCTTCAGGCTAGGGCACCCCTAGGCTTTAGGCTCCCCTAGGCTAAGGCTAGGGCTACCCTAGCCTTCAGGCTAGGGCACCCCTAGGCTTTAGGCTCCCCTAGGCTAAGGCTAGGGCTCCCCTAGCCTTCAGGCTAGGGCACCCCTAGGCTTTAGGCTAGGGCTCCCCTAGGCTAAGGCTAGGGCTCCCCTAGCCTTCAGGCTAGGGCACCCGTAGGCTTTAGGCTCCCCTAGGCTAAGGCTAGGGCTCCCCTAGCCTTCAGGCTAGGGCACCCCTAGGCTTTGGGCTAGGGCTCCCCTAGGCTAAGGCTAGGGCTCCCCTAGCCTTCAGGCTAGGGCACCCCTAGGCTTTAGGCTAGGGCTCCCCTAGGCTAAGGCTAGGGCTCCCCTAGCCTTCAGGCTAGGGCACCCCTAGGCTTTAGGCTCCCCTAGGCTAAGGCTAGGGCTCCCCTAGCCTTCAGGCTAGGGCACCCCTAGGCTTTAGGCTAGGGCTCCCCTAGGCTAAGGCTAGGGCTCCCCTAGCCTTCAGGCTAGGGCACCCCTAGGCTTTAGGCTAGGGCTCCCCTAGGCTAAGGCTAGGGCTCCCCTAGCATTCAGGCTAGGGCACCCCTAGGCTTTAGGCTCCCCTAGGCTAAGGCTAGGGCTCCCCTAGCCTTCAGGCTAGGGCACCCCTAGGCTTTAGGCTAGGGCTCCCCTAGGCTAAGGCTAGGGCTCCCCTAGCCTTCAGGCTAGGGCACCCCTAGGCTTTAGGCTCCCCTAGGCTAAGGCTAGGGCTCCCCTAGCCTTCAGGCTAGGGCACCCCTAGGCTTTAGGCTAGGGCTCCCCTAGGCTAAGGCTAGGGCTCCCCTAGCCTTCAGGCTAGGGCACCCCTAGGCTTTAGGCTCCCCTAGGCTAAGGCTAGGGCTCCCCTAGCCTTCAGGCTAGGGCACCCCTAGGCTTTAGGCTAGGGCTCCCCTAGGCTAAGGCTAGGGCTCCCCTAGCCTTCAGGCTAGGGCACCCCTAGGCTTTAGGCTCCCCTAGGCTAAGGCTAGGGCTCCCCTAGCCTTCAGGCTAGGGCACCCCTAGGCTTTAGGCTAGGGCTCCCCTAGGCTAAGGCTAGGGCTCCCCTAGCCTTCAGGCTAGGGCACCCCTAGGCTTTAGGCTCCCCTAGGCTAAGGCTAGGGCTCCCCTAGCCTTCAGGCTAGGGCACCCCTAGGCTTTAGGCTAGGGCTCCCCTAGGCTAAGGCTAGGGCTCCCCTAGCCTTCAGGCTAGGGCACCCCTAGGCTTTAGGCTCCCCTAGGCTAAGGCTAGGGCTCCCCTAGCCTTCAGGCTAGGGCACCCCTAGGCTTTAGGCTAGGTCTCCCCTAGGCTAAGGCTAGGGCTCCCCTAGCCTTCAGGCTAGGGCACCCCTAGGCTTTAGGCTCCCCTAGGCTAAGGCTAGGGCTCCACTAGCCTTCAGGCTAGGGCACCCCTAGGCTTTAGGCTAGGGCTCCCCTAGGCTAAGGCTAGGGCTCCCCTAGCCTTCAGGCTAGGGCACCCCTAGGCTTTAGGCTCCCCTAGGCTAAGGCTAGGGCTCCCCTAGCCTTCAGGCTAGGGCACCCCTAGGCTTTAGGCTCCCCTAGGCTAAGGCTAGGGCTCCCCTAGCCTTCAGGCTAGGGCACCCCTAGGCTTTAGGCTAGGGCTCCCTAGGCTAAGGCTAGGGCTCCCCTAGCCTTCAGGCTAGGGCCCCCCTGGGCTTTAGGCTCCCCTAGGCTAAGGCTAGGGCTCCCCTAGCCTTCAGGCTAGGGCCCCCCCTGGGCTTTAGGCTCCCCTAGGCTAAGGCTAGGGCTCCCCTAGCCTTCAGGCTAGGGCCCCCCTGGGCTTTAGGCTCCCCTAGGCTAAGGCTAGGGCTCCCCTAGCCTTCAGGCTAGGGCCCCCCTGGGCTTTAGGCTCCCCTAGGCTAAGGCTAGGGCTCCCCTAGCCTTCAGGCTAGGGCCCCCTGGGCTTTAGGCTCCCCTAGGCTAAGGCTAGGGCTCCCCTAGCCTTCAGGCTAGGGCCCCCCTGGGCTTTAGGCTCCCCTAGGCTAAGGCTAGGGCTCCCCTAGCCTTCAGGCTAGGGCCCCCCTGGGCTTTAGGCTCCCCTAGGCTAAGGCTAGGGCTCCCCTAGCCTTCAGGCTAGGGCCCCCCTGGGCTTTAGGCTCCCCTAGGCTAAGGCTAGGGCTCCCCTAGCCTTCAGGCTAGGGCCCCCCTGGGCTTTAGGCTCCCCTAGGCTAAGGCTAGGGCTCCCCTAGCCTTCAGGCTAGGGCCCCCTGGGCTTTAGGCTCCCCTAGGCTAAGGCTAGGGCTCCCCTAGCCTTCAGGCTAGGGCCCCCCCTGGGCTTTAGGCTCCCCTAGGCTAAGGCTAGGGCTCCCCTAGCCTTCAGGCTAGGGCCCCCCTGGGCTTTAGGCTCCCCTAGGCTAAGGCTAGGGCTCCCCTAGCCTTCAGGCTAGGGCCCCCCCTGGGCTTTAGGCTCCCCTAGGCTAAGGCTAGGGCTCCCCTAGCCTTCAGGCTAGGGCCCCCCTGGGCTTTAGGCTCCCCTAGGCTAAGGCTAGGGCTCCCCTAGCCTTCAGGCTAGGGCCCCCCTGGGCTTTAGGCTCCCCTAGGCTAAGGCTAGGGCTCCCCTAGCCTTCAGGCTAGGGCCCCCCTGGGCTTTAGGCTCCCCTAGGCTAAGGCTAGGGCTCCCCTAGCCTTCAGGCTAGGGCCCCCCTGGGCTTTAGGCTCCCCTAGGCTAAGGCTAGGGCTCCCCTAGCCTTCAGGCTAGGGCCCCCCTGGGCTTTAGGCTCCCCTAGGCTAAGGCTAGGGCTCCCCTAGCCTTCAGGCTAGGGCCCCCCTGGGCTTTAGGCTCCCCTAGGCTAAGGCTAGGGCTCCCCTAGCCTTCAGGCTAGGGCCCCCCTGGGCTTTAGGCTCCCCTAGGCTAAGGCTAGGGCTCCCCTAGCCTTCAGGCTAGGGCCCCCCTGGGCTTTAGGCTCCCCTAGGCTAAGGCTAGGGCTCCCCTAGCCTTCAGGCTAGGGCCCCCCTGGGCTTTAGGCTCCCTAGGCTAAGGCTAGGGCTCCCCTAGCCTTCAGGCTAGGGCCCCCCTGGGCTTTAGGCTCCCCTAGGCTAAGGCTACGGCTCCCCTAGCCTTCAGGCTAGGGCCCCCCTGGGCTTTAGGCTCCCCTAGGCTAAGGCTAGGGCTCCCCTAGCCTTCAGGCTAGGGCCCCCCTGGGCTTTAGGCTCCCCTAGGCTAAGGCTAGGGCTCCCCTAGCCTTCAGGCTAGGCCCCCCCTGGGCTTTAGGCTCCCCTAGGCTAAGGCTAGGGCTCCCCTAGCCTTCAGGCTACGGCCCCCCTGGGCTTTAGGCTCCCCTAGGCTAAGGCTAGGGCTCCCCTAGCCTTCAGGCTAGGGCCCCCCTGGGCTTTAGGCTCCCCTAGGCTAAGGCTAGGGCTCCCCTAGCCTTCAGGCTAGGGCCCCCCTGGGCTTTAGGCTCCCCTAGGCTAAGGCTAGGGCTCCCCTAGCCTTCAGGCTAGGGCCCCCCTGGGCTTTAGGCTCCCCTAGGCTAAGGCTAGGGCTCCCCTAGCCTTCAGGCTAGGGCCCCCCTGGGCTTTAGGCTCCCCTAGGCTAAGGCTAGGGCTCCCCTAGCCTTCAGGCTAGGGCCCCCCTGGGCTTTAGGCTCCCCTAGGCTAAGGCTAGGGCTCCCCTAGCCTTCAGGCTAGGGCCCCCCTGGGCTTTAGGCTCCCCTAGGCTAAGGCTAGGGCTCCCCTAGCCTTCAGGCTAGGGCCCCCCTGGGCTTTAGGCTCCCCTAGGCTAAGGCTAGGGCTCCCCTAGCCTTCAGGCTAGGGCCCCCCTGGGCTTTAGGCTCCCCTAGGCTAAGGCTAGGGCTCCCCTAGCCTTCAGGCTAGGGCCCCCCTGGGCTTTAGGCTCCCCTAGGCTAAGGCTAGGGCTCCCCTAGCCTTCAGGCTAGGGCCCCCCTGGGCTTTAGGCTCCCCTAGGCTAAGGCTAGGGCTCCCCTAGCCTTCAGGCTAGGGCCCCCCTGGGCTTTAGGCTCCCCTAGGCTAAGGCTAGGGCTCCCCTAGCCTTCAGGCTAGGGCCCCCCTGGGCTTTAGGCTCCCCTAGGCTAAGGCTAGGGCTCCCCTAGCCTTCAGGCTAGGGCCCCCCTGGGCTTTAGGCTCCCCTAGGCTAAGGCTAGGGCTCCCCTAGCCTTCAGGCTAGGGCCCCCCTGGGCTTTAGGCTCCCCTAGGCTAAGGCTAGGGCTCCCCTAGCCTTCAGGCTAGGGCCCCCCTGGGCTTTAGGCTCCCCTAGGCTAAGGCTAGGGCTCCCCTAGCCTTCAGGCTAGGGCCCCCCTGGGCTTTAGGCTCCCCTAGGCTAAGGCTAGGGCTCCCCTAGCCTTCAGGCTAGGGCCCCCCTGGGCTTTAGGCTCCCCTAGGCTAAGGCTAGGGCTCCCCTAGCCTTCAGGCTAGGGCCCCCCTGGGCTTTAGGCTCCCCTAGGCTAAGGCTAGGGCTCCCCTAGCCTTCAGGCTAGGGCCCCCCTGGGCTTTAGGCTCCCCTAGGCTAAGGCTAGGGCTCCCCTAGCCTTCAGGCTAGGGCCCCCCTGGGCTTTAGGCTCCCCTAGGCTAAGGCTAGGGCTCCCCTAGCCTTCAGGCTAGGGCCCCCCTGGGCTTTAGGCTCCCCTAGGCTAAGGCTAGGGCTCCCCTAGCCTTCAGGCTAGGGCCCCCCTGGGCTTTAGGCTCCCCTAGGCTAAGGCTAGGGCTCCCCTAGCCTTCAGGCTAGGGCCCCCCTGGGCTTTAGGCTCCCCTAGGCTAAGGCTAGGGCTCCCCTAGCCTTCAGGCTAGGGCCCCCCTGGGCTTTAGGCTCCCCTAGGCTAAGGCTAGGGCTCCCCTAGCCTTCAGGCTAGGGCCCCCCTGGGCTTTAGGCTCCCCTAGGCTAAGGCTAGGGCTCCCCTAGCCTTCAGGCTAGGGCCCCCCTGGGCTTTAGGCTCCCCTAGGCTAAGGCTAGGGCTCCCCTAGCCTTCAGGCTAGGGCCCCCCTGGGCTTTAGGCTCCCCTAGGCTAAGGCTAGGGCTCCCCTAGCCTTCAGGCTAGGGCCCCCCTGGGCTTTAGGCTCCCCTAGGCTAAGGCTAGGGCTCCCCTAGCCTTCAGGCTAGGGCCCCCCTGGGCTTTAGGCTCCCCTAGGCTAAGGCTAGGGCTCCCCTAGCCTTCAGGCTAGGGCCCCCCTGGGCTTTAGGCTCCCCTAGGCTAAGGCTAGGGCTCCCCTAGCCTTCAGGCTAGGGCCCCCCTGGGCTTTAGGCTCCCCTAGGCTAAGGCTAGGGCTCCCCTAGCCTTCAGGCTAGGGCCCCCCTGGGCTTTAGGCTCCCCTAGGCTAAGGCTAGGGCTCCCCTAGCCTTCAGGCTAGGGCCCCCCTGGGCTTTAGGCTCCCCTAGGCTAAGGCTAGGGCTCCCCTAGCCTTCAGGCTAGGGCCCCCCTGGGCTTTAGGCTCCCCTAGGCTAAGGCTAGGGCTCCCCTAGCCTTCAGGCTAGGGCCCCCCTGGGCTTTAGGCTCCCCTAGGCTAAGGCTAGGGCTCCCCTAGCCTTCAGGCTAGGGCCCCCCTGGGCTTTAGGCTCCCCTAGGCTAAGGCTAGGGCTCCCCTAGCCTTCAGGCTAGGGCCCCCCTGGGCTTTAGGCTCCCCTAGGCTAAGGCTAGGGCTCCCCTAGCCTTCAGGCTAGGGCCCCCCTGGGCTTTAGGCTCCCCTAGGCTAAGGCTAGGGCTCCCCTAGCCTTCAGGCTAGGGCCCCCCTGGGCTTTAGGCTCCCCTAGGCTAAGGCTAGGGCTCCCCTAGCCTTCAGGCTAGGGCCCCCCTGGGCTTTAGGCTCCCCTAGGCTAAGGCTAGGGCTCCCCTAGCCTTCAGGCTAGGGCCCCCCTGGGCTTTAGGCTCCCCTAGGCTAAGGCTAGGGCTCCCCTAGCCTTCAGGCTAGGGCCCCCCTGGGCTTTAGGCTCCCCTAGGCTAAGGCTAGGGCTCCCCTAGCCTTCAGGCTAGGGCCCCCCTGGGCTTTAGGCTCCCCTAGGCTAAGGCTAGGGCTCCCCTAGCCTTCAGGCTAGGGCTCCCCTAGCCTTCAGGCTAGGGCACCCCTGGGCTTCAGGCTAGGGCTCCCCTAGCCTTCAGGCTAGGGCATTCCTGGGCTTTAGGCTCCCCTAGGCTAAGGCTAGGGCTCCCCTAGCCTTCAGGCTAGGGCACCCCTAGGCTTTAGGCTCCCCTAGGCTAAGGCTAGGGCTCCCCTAGCCTTCAGGCTAGGGCTCCCCTAGCCTTCAGGCTAGGGCACCCCTAGGCTTTAGGCTCCCCTAGGCTAAGGCTAGGGCTCCCCTAGCCTTCAGGCTAGGGCACCCCTAGGCTTTAGGCTCCCCTAGGCTAAGGCTAGGGCTCCCCTAGCCTTCAGGCTAGGGCACCCCTAGGCTTTAGGCTCCCCTAGGCTAAGGCTAGGGCTCCCCTAGCCTTCAGGCTAGGGCACCCCTAGGCTTTAGGCTCCCCTAGGCTAAGGCTAGGGCTCCCCTAGCCTTCAGGCTAGGGCACCCCTAGGCTTTAGGCTCCCCTAGGCTAAGGCTAGGGCTCCCCTAGCCTTCAGGCTAGGGCACCCCTAGGCTTTAGGCTCCCCTAGGCTAAGGCTAGGGCTCCCCTAGCCTTCAGGCTAGGGCACCCCTAGGCTTTAGGCTCCCCTAGGCTAAGGCTAGGGCTCCCCTAGCCTTCAGGCTAGGGCACCCCTAGGCTTTAGGCTCCCCTAGGCTAAGGCTAGGGCTCCCCTAGCCTTCAGGCTAGGGCACCCCTAGGCTTTAGGCTCCCCTAGGCTAAGGCTAGGGCTCCCCTAGCCTTCAGGCTAGGGCACCCCTAGGCTTTAGGCTCCCCTAGGCTAAGGCTAGGGCTCCCCTAGCCTTCAGGCTAGGGCACCCCTAGGCTTTAGGCTCCCCTAGGCTATGGCTAGGGCTCCCCTAGCCTTCAGGCTAGGGCACCCCTAGGCTTTAGGCTCCCCTAGGCTAAGGCTAGGGCTCCCCTAGCCTTCAGGCTAGGGCACCCCTAGGCTTTAGGCTCCCCTAGGCTAAGGCTAGGGCTCCCCTAGCCTTCAGGCTAGGGCACCCCTAGGCTTTAGGCTCCCCTAGGCTAAGGCTAGGGCTCCCCTAGCCTTCAGGCTAGGGCACCCCTAGGCTTTAGGCTCCCCTAGGCTAAGGCTAGTGCTCCCCTAGCCTTCAGGCTAGGGCACCCCTAGGCTTTAGGCTCCCCTAGGCTAAGGCTAGGGCTCCCCTAGCCTTCAGGCTAGGGCACCCCTAGGCTTTAGGCTCCCCTAGGCTAAGGCTAGGGCTCCCCTAGCCTTCATTCTAGGGCACCCCTAGGCTTCAGGCTAGGGCTCCCCTAGGCTAAGGCTAGGGTTCCCCTAGCCTTCAGGCTAGGGCACCCCTAGGCTTTAGGCTAGGGCTCCCCTAGGCTAAGGCTAGGGCTCCCCTAGCCTTCAGGCTAGGGCACCCCTAGGCTTTAGGCTAGGGCTCCCCTAGGCTAAGGCTAGGGCTCCCCTAGCCTTCAGGCTAGGGCACCCCTAGGCTTTAGGCTAGGGCTCCCCTAGGCTAAGGCTAGGGCTCCCCTAGCCTTCAGGCTAGGGCACCCCTAGGCTTTAGACTAGGGCTCCCCTAGGCTAAGGCTAGGGCTCCCCTAGCCTTCAGGCTAGGGCACCCCTAGGCTTTAGGCTCCTCTAGGCTAAGGCTAGGGCTCCCCTAGCCTTCAGGCTAGGGCACCCCTAGGCTTTAGGCACCCCTAGGCTAAGGCTAGGGCTCCCCTAGCCTTCAGGCTAGGGCACCCCTAGGCTTTAGGCTAGGGCTCCCCTAGGCTAAGGCTAGGGCTCCCCTAGCCTTCAGGCTAGGGCACCCCTAGGCTTTAGGCTCCCCTAGGCTAAGGCTAGGGCTCCCCTAGCCTTCAGGCTAGGGCACCCCTAGGCTTTAGGCTAGGGCTCCCCTAGGCTAAGGCTAGGGCTCCCCTAGCCTTCAGGCTAGGGTACCCCTAGGCTTTAGGCTCCCCTAGGCTAAGGCTAGGGCTCCCCTAGCCTTCAGGCTAGGGCACCCCTAGGCTTTAGGCTCCCCTAGGCTAAGGCTAGGGCTCCCCTAGCCTTCAGGCTAGGGCACCCCTAGGCTTTAGGCTAGGGCTCCCCTAGGCTAAGGCTAGGGCTCCCCTAGCCTTCAGGCTAGGGCACCCCTAGGCTTTAGGCTCCCCTAGGCTAAGGCTAGGGCTCCCCTAGCCTTCAGGCTAGGGCACCCCTAGGCTTTAGGCTCCCCTAGGCTAAGGCTAGGGCTCCCCTAGCCTTCAGGCTAGGGCACCCCTAGGCTTTAGGCTAGGGCTCCCCTAGGATAAGGCTAGGGCTCCCCTAGCCTTCAGGCTAGGGCACCCCTAGGCTTTAGGCTCCCCTAGGCTAAGGCTAGGGCTCCCCTAGCCTTCAGGCTAGGGCACCCCTAGGCTTTAGGCTAGGGCTCCCCTAGGCTAAGGCTAGGGCTCCCCTAGCCTTCAGGCTAGGGCACCCCTAGGCTTTAGGCTCCCCTAGGCTAAGGCTAGGGCTCCCCTAGCCTTCAGGCTAGGGCACCCCTAGGCTTTAGGCTAGGGCTCCCCTAGGCTAAGGCTAGGGCTCCCCTAGCCTTCAGGCTAGTTCACCCCTAGGCTTTAGGCTCCCCTAGGCTAAGGCTAGGGCTCCCCTAGCCTTCAGGCTAGGGCACCCCTAGGCTTTAGGCTAGGGCTCCCCTAGGCTAAGGCTAGGTCTCCCCTAGCCTTCAGGCTAGGGCACCCCTAGGCTTTAGGCTCCCCTAGGCTAAGGCTAGGGCTCCCCTAGCCTTCAGGCTAGGGCACCCCTAGGCTTTAGGCTAGGGCTCCCCTAGGCTAAGGCTAGGGCTCCCCTAGCCTTCAGGCTAGGGCACCCCTAGGCTTTAGGCTCCCCTAGGCTAAGGCTAGGGCTCCCCTAGCCTTCAGGCTAGGGCACCCCTAGGCTTTAGGCTAGGGCTCCCCTAGGCTAAGGCTAGGGCTCCCCTAGCCTTCAGGCTAGGGCACCCCTAGGCTTTAGGCTCCCCTAGGCTAAGGCTAGGGCTCCCCTAGCCTTCAGGCTAGGGCACCCCTAGGCTTTAGGCTAGGGCTCCCCTAGGCTAAGGCTAGGGCTCCCCTAGTCTTCAGGCTAGGGCACCCCTAGGCTTTAGGCTCCCCTAGGCTAAGGCTAGGGCTCCCCTAGCCTTCAGGCTAGGGCACCCCTAGGCTTTAGGCTAGGGCTCCCCTAGGCTAAGGCTAGGGCTCCCCTAGCCTTCAGGCTAGGGCACCCCTAGGCTTTAGGCTCCCCTAGGCTAAGGCTAGGGCTCCCCTAGCCTTCAGGCTAGGGCACCCCTAGGCTTTAGGCTAGGGCTCCCCTAGGCTAAGGCTAGGGCTCCCCTAGCCTTCAGGCTAGGGCACCCCTAGGCTTTAGGCTCCCCTAGGCTAAGGCTAGGGCTCCCCTAGCCTTCAGGCTAGGGCACCCCTAGGCTTTAGGCTAGGGCTCCCCTAGGCTAAGGCTAGGGCTCCCCTAGCCTTCAGGCTAGGGCACCCCTAGGCTTTAGGCTCCCCTAGGCTAAGGCTAGGGCTTCCCTAGCCTTCAGGCTAGGGCACCCCTAGGCTTTAGGCTAGGGCTCCCCTAGGCTAAGGCTAGGGCTCCCCTAGCCTTCAGGCTAGGGCACCCCTAGGCTTTAGGCTCCCCTAGGCTAAGGCTAGGGCTCCCCTAGCCTTCAGGCTAGGGCACCCCTAGGCTTTAGGCTAGGGCTCACCTAGGCTAAGGCTAGGGCTCCCCTAGCCTTCAGGCTAGGGCACCCCTAGGCTTTAGGCTCCCCTAGGCTAAGGCTAGGGCTCCCCTAGCCTTCAGGCTAGGGCACCCCTAGGCTTTAGGCTAGGGCTCCCCTAGGCTAAGGCTAGGGCTCCCCTAGCCTTCAGGCTAGGGCACCCCTAGGCTTTAGGCTCCCCTAGGCTAAGGCTAGGGCTCCCCTAGCTTTCAGGCTAGGGCACCCCTAGGCTTTAGGCTAGGGCTCCCCTAGGCTAAGGCTAGGGCTCCCCTAGCCTTCAGGCTAGGGCACCCCTAGGCTTTAGGCTCCCCTAGGCTAAGGCTAGGGCTCCCCTAGCCTTCAGGCTAGGGCACCCCTATGCTTTAGGCTAGGGCTCCCCTAGGCTAAGGCTAGGGCTCCCCTAGCCTTCAGGCTAGGGCACCCCTAGGCTTTAGGCTCCCCTAGGCTAAGGCTAGGGCTCCCCTAGCCTTCAGGCTAGGGCACCCCTAGGCTTTAGGCTAGGGCTCCCCTAGGCTAAGGCTAGGGCTCCCCTAGCCTTCAGGCTAGGGCACCCCTAGGCTTTAGGCTCCCCTAGGCTAAGGCTAGGGCTCCCCTAGCCTTCAGGCTAGGGCACCCCTAGGCTTTAGGCTAGGGCTCCCCTAGGCTAAGGCTAGGGCTCCCCTAGCCTTCAGGCTAGGGCACCCCAAGGCTTTAGGCTCCCCTAGGCTAAGGCTAGGGCTCCCCTAGCCTTCAGGCTAGGGCACCCCTAGGCTTTAGGCTAGGGCTCCCCTAGGATAAGGCTAGGGCTCCCCTAGCCTTCATGCTAGGGCACCCCTAGGCTTTAGGCTCCCCTAGGCTAAGGCTAGGGCTCCCCTAGCCTTCAGGCTAGGGCACCCCTAGGCTTTAGGCTAGGGCTCCCCTAGGCTAAGGCTAGGGCTCCCCTAGCCTTCAGGCTAGGGCACCCCTAGGCTTTAGGCTCCCCTAGGCTAAGGCTAGGGCTCCCCTAGCCTTCAGGCTAGGGCACCCCTAGGCTTTAGGCTAGGGCTCCCCTAGGCTAAGGCTAGGGCTCCCCTAGCCTTCAGGCTAGGGCACCCCTAGGCTTTAGGCTCCCCTAGGCTAAGGCTAGGGCTCCCCTAGCCTTCAGGCTAGGGCACCCCTAGGCTTTAGGCTAGGGCTCCCCTAGGCTAAGGCTAGGGCTCCCCTAGCCTTCAGGCTAGGGCACCCCTAGGCTTTAGGCTCCCCTAGGCTAAGGCTAGGGCTCCCCTAGCCTTCAGGCTAGGGCACCCCTAGGCTTTAGGCTAGGGCTCCCCTAGGCTAAGGCTAGGGCTCCCCTAGCCTTCAGGCTAGGGCACCCCTAGGCTTTAGGCTCCCCTAGGCTAAGGCTAGGGCTCCCCTAGCCTTCAGGCTAGGGCACCCCTAGGCTTTAGGCTAGGGCTCCCCTAGGCTAAGGCTAGGGCTCCCCTAGCCTTCAGGCTAGGGCACCCCTAGGCTTTAGGCTCCCCTAGGCTAAGGCTAGGGCTCCCCTAGCCTTCAGGCTAGGGCACCCCTAGGCTTTAGGCTAGGGCTCCCCTAGGCTAAGGCTAGGGCTCCCCTAGCCTTCAGGCTAGGGCACCCCTAGGCTTTAGGCTCCCCTAGGCTAAGGCTAGGGCTCCCCTAGCCTTCAGGCTAGGGCACCCCTAGGCTTTAGGCTAGGGCTCCCCTAGGCTAAGGCTAGGGCTCCCCTAGCCTTCAGGCTAGGGCACCCCTAGGCTTTAGGCTCCCCTAGGCTAAGGCTAGGGCTCCCCTAGCCTTCAGGCTAGGGCACCCCTAGGCTTTAGGCTAGGGCTCACCTAGGCTAAGGCTAGGGCTCCCCTAGCCTTCAGGCTAGGGCACCCCTAGGCTTTAGGCTCCCCTAGGCTAAGGCTAGGGCTCCCCTAGCCTTCAGGCTAGGGCACCCCTAGGCTTTAGGCTAGGGCTCCCCTAGGCTAAGGCTAGGGCTCCCCTAGCCTTCAGGCTAGGGCACCCCTAGGCTTTAGGCTCCCCTAGGCTAAGGCTAGGGCTCCCCTAGCCTTCAGGCTAGGGCACCCCTATGCTTTAGGCTAGGGCTCCCCTAGGCTAAGGCTAGGGCTCCCCTAGCCTTCAGGCTAGGGCACCCCTAGGCTTTAGGCTCCCCTAGGCTAAGGCTAGGGCTCCCCTAGCCTTCAGGCTAGGGCACCCCTAGGCTTTAGGCTAGGGCTCCCCTAGGCTAAGGCTAGGGCTCCCCTAGCCTTCAGGCTAGGGCACCCCTAGGCTTTAGGCTCCCCTAGGCTAAGGCTAGGGCTCCCCTAGCCTTCAGGCTAGGGCACCCCTAGGCTTTAGGCTAGGGCTCCCCTAGGCTAAGGCTAGCTAGGGCTCCCCTAGGCTAAGGCTAGGGCTCCCCTAGCCTTCAGGCTATGGCACCCCAAGGCTTTAGGCTCCCCTAGGCTAAGGCTAGGGCTCCCCTAGCCTTCAGGCTAGGGCACCCCTAGGCTTTAGGCTAGGGCTCCCCTAGGATAAGGCTAGGGCTCCCTAGCCTTCAGGCTAGGGCACCCCTAGGCTTTAGGCTCCCCTAGGCTAAGGCTAGGGCTCCCCTAGCCTTCAGGCTAGGGCACCCCTAGGCTTAGGCTAGGGCTCCCCTAGGCTAAGGCTAGGGCTCCCCTAGCCTTCAGGCTAGGGCACCCCTAGGCTTTAGGCTCCCCTAGGCTAAGGCTAGGGCTCCCCTAGCCTTCAGGCTAGGGCACCCCTAGGCTTTAGGCTAGGGCTCCCCTAGGCTAAGGCTAGGGCTCCCCTAGCCTTCAGGCTAGGGCACCCCTAGGCTTTAGGCTCCCCTAGGCTAAGGCTAGGGCTCCCCTAGCCTTCAGGCTAGGGCACCCCTAGGCTTTAGGCTAGGGCTCCCCTAGGCTAAGGCTAGGGCTCCCCTAGCCTTCAGGCTAGGGCACCCCTAGGCTTTAGGCTCCCCTAGGCTAAGGCTAGGGCTCCCCTAGCCTTCAGGCTAGGGCACCCCTAGGCTTTAGGCTAGGGCTCCCCTAGGCTAAGGCTAGGGCTCCCCTAGCCTTCAGGCTAGGGCACCCCTAGGCTTTAGGCTCCCCTAGGCTAAGGCTAGGGCTCCCTAGCCTTCAGGCTAGGGCACCCCTAGGCTTTAGGCTAGGGCTCCCCTAGGCTAAGGCTAGGGCTCCCCTAGCCTTCAGGCTAGGGCACCCCTAGGCTTTAGGCTCCCCTAGGCTAAGGCTAGGGCTCCCCTAGCCTTCAGGCTAGGGCACCCCTAGGCTTTAGGCTAGGGCTCCCCTAGGCTAAGGCTAGGGCTCCCCTAGCCTTCAGGCTAGGGCACCCCTAGGCTTTAGGCTCCCCTAGGCTAAGGCTAGGGCTCCCCTAGCCTTCAGGCTAGGGCACCCCTAGGCTTTAGGCTAGGGCTCCCCTAG
Organism: Tenrec ecaudatus; assembly: GCF_050624435.1. Classification (NCBI taxonomy): domain Eukaryota; kingdom Metazoa; phylum Chordata; class Mammalia; order Afrosoricida; family Tenrecidae; genus Tenrec; species Tenrec ecaudatus. Next base: position 29,312 of record NW_027458108.1, read on the forward strand.
GCTAAGGCTAGGGCTCCCCTAGCCTTCAGGCTAGGGCACCCCTAGGCTTAGGCTCCCCTAGGCTAAGGCTAGGGCTCCCCTAGCCTTCAGGCTAGGGCACCCCTAGGCTTTAGGCTCCCCTAGGCTAAGGCTAGGGCTCCCCTAGCCTTCAGGCTAGGGCACCCCTAGGCTTTAGGCTAGGCTCCCCTAGGCTAAGGCTAGGGCTCCCCTAGCCTTCAGGCTAGGGCACCCCTAGGCTTTAGGCTCCCCTAGGCTAAGGCTAGGGCTCCCCTAGCCTTCAGGCTAGGGCACCCCTAGGCTTTAGGCTAGGCTCCCCTAGGCTAAGGCTAGGGCTCCCCTAGCCTTCAGGCTAGGGCACCCCTAGGCTTTAGGCTCCCCTAGGCTAAGGCTAGGGCTCCCCTAGCCTTCAGGCTAGGGCACCCCTAGGCTTTAGGCTAGGGCTCCCCTAGGCTAAGGCTAGGGCTCCCCTAGCCTTCAGGCTAGGGCACCCCTAGGCTTTAGGCTCCCCTAGGCTAAGGCTAGGGCTCCCCTAGCCTTCAGGCTAGGGCACCCCTAGGCTTTAGGCTAGGGCTCCCTAGGCTAAGGCTAGGGCTCCCCTAGCCTTCAGGCTAGGGCACCCCTAGGCTTTAGGCTCCCCTAGGCTAAGGCTAGGGCTCCCCTAGCCTTCAGGCTAGGGCACCCCTAGGCTTTAGGCTCCCCTAGGCTAAGGCTAGGGCTCCCCTAGCCTTCAGGCTAGGGCACCCCTAGGCTTTAGGCTCCCCTAGGCTAAGGCTAGGGCTCCCCTAGCCTTCAGGCTAGGGCACCCCTAGGCTTTAGGCTAGGGCTCCCCTAGGCTAAGGCTAGGGCTCCCCTAGCCTTCAGGCTAGGGCACCCCTAGGCTTTAGGCTCCCCTAGGCTAAGGCTAGGGCTCCCCTAGCCTTCAGGCTAGGGCACCCCTAGGCTTTAGGCTAGGGCTCCCCTAGGCTAAGGCTAGGGCTCCCCTAGCCTCCAGGCTAGGGCACCCCTAGGCTTTAGGCTCCCCTAGGCTAAGGCTAGGGCTCCCCTAGCCTTCAGGCTAGGGCACCCCTAGGCTTTAGGCTAGGGCTCCCCTAGGCTAAGGCTAGGGCTCCCCTAGCCTTCAGGCTAGGGCACCCCTAGGCTTTAGGCTCCCCTAGGCTAAGGCTAGGGCTCCCCTAGCCTTCAGGCTAGGGCACCCCTAGGCTTTAGGCTAGGGCTCCCCTAGGCTAAGGCTAGGGCTCCCCTAGCCTTCAGGCTAGGGCACCCCTAGGCTTTAGGCTCCCCTAGGCTTAGGCTAGGGCTCCCCTAGCCTTCAGGCTAGGGCACCCCTAGGCTTTAGGCTAGGGCTCCCCTAGGCTAAGGCTAGGGCTCCCCTAGCCTTCAGGCTAGGGCACCCCTAGGCTTTAGGCTCCCCTAGGCTAAGGCTAGGGCTCCCCTAGCCTTCAGGCTAGGGCACCCCTAGGCTTTAGGCTAGGGCTCCCCTAGGCTAAGGCTAGGGCTCCCCTAGCCTTCAGGCTAGGGCACCCCTAGGCTTTAGGCTCCCCTAGGCTAAGGCTAGGGCTCCCCTAGCCTTCAGGCTAGGGCACCCCTAGGCTTTAGGCTAGGGCTCCCCTAGGCTAAGGCTAGGGCTCCCCTAGCCTTCAGGCTAGGGCACCCCTAGGCTTTAGGCTCCCCTAGGCTAAGGCTAGGGCTCCCCTAGCCTTCAGGCTAGGGCACCCCTAGGCTTTAGGCTAGGGCTCCCCTAGGCTAAGGCTAGGGCTCCCCTAGCCTTCAGGCTAGGGCACCCCTAGGCTTTAGGCTCCCCTAGGCTAAGGCTAGGGCTCCCCTAGCCTTCAGGCTAGGGCACCCCTAGGCTTTAGGCTAGGGCTCCCCTAGGCTAAGGCTAGGGCTCCCCTAGCCTTCAGGCTAGGGCACCCCTAGGCTTTAGGCTCCCCTAGGCTAAGGCTAGGGCTCCCCTAGCCTTCAGGCTAGGGCACCCCTAGGCTTTAGGCTAGGGCTCCCCTAGGCTAAGGCTAGGGCTCCCCTAGCCTTCAGGCTAGGGCACCCCTAGGCTTTTAGGCTCCCCTAGGCTAAGGCTAGGGCTCCCCTAGCCTCCAGGCTAGGGCACCCCTAGGCTTTAGGCTAGGGCTCCCCTAGGCTAAGGCTAGGGCTCCCCTAGCCTTCCAGGCTAGGGCACCCCTAGGCTTTATGGCTCCCCTAGGCTAAGGCTAGGGCTCCCCTAGCCTCCAGGCTAGGGCACCCCTAGGCTTTAGGCTAGGGCTCCCCTAGGCTAAGGCTAGGGCTCCCCTAGCCTCCAGGCTAGGGCACCCCTAGGCTTTAGGCTAGGGCTCCCCTAGGCTAAGGCTAGGGCTCCCCTAGCCTCCAGGCTAGGGCACCCCTAGGCTTTAGGCTAGGGCTCCCCTAGGCTAAGGCTAGGGCTCCCCTAGCCTCCAGGCTAGGGCACCCCTAGGCTTTAGGCTAGGGCTCCCCTAGGCTAAGGCTAGGGCTCCCCTAGCCTCCAGGCTAGGGCACCCCTAGGCTTTAGGCTAGGGCACCCCTAGGCTTTAGGCTAGGGCTCCCCTAGGCTAAGGCTAGGGCTCCCCTAGCCTCCAGGCTAGGGCACCCCTAGGCTTTAGGCTAGGGCTCCCCTAGGCTAAGGCTAGGGCTCCCCTAGCCTCCAGGCTAGGGCACCCCTAGGCTTTAGGCTAGGGCTCCCCTAGGCTAAGGCTAGGGCTCCCCTAGCCTCCAGGCTAGGGCACCCCTAGGCTTTAGGCTAGGGCTCCCCTAGGCTAAGGCTAGGGCTCCCCTAGCCTCCAGGCTAGGGCACCCCTAGGCTTTAGGCTAGGGCTCCCCTAGGCTAAGGCTAGGGCTCCCCTAGCCTCCAGGCTAGGGCACCCCTAGGCTTTAGGCTAGGGCTCCCCTAGGCTAAGGCTAGGGCTCCCCTAGCCTCCAGGCTAGGGCACCCCTAGGCTTTAGGCTAGGGCTCCCCTAGGCTAAGGCTAGGGCTCCCCTAGCCTCCAGGCTAGGGCACCCCTAGGCTTTAGGCTAGGGCTCCCCTAGGCTAAGGCTAGGGCTCCCCTAGCCTCCAGGCTAGGGCACCCCTAGGCTTTAGGCTAGGGCTCCCCTAGGCTAAGGCTAGGGCTCCCCTAGCCTCCAGGCTAGGGCACCCCTAGGCTTTAGGCTAGGGCTCCCCTAGGCTAAGGCTAGGGCTCCCCTAGCCTCCAGGCTAGGGCACCCCTAGGCTTTAGGCTAGGGCTCCCCTAGGCTAAGGCTAGGGCTCCCCTAGCCTCCAGGCTAGGGCACCCCTAGGCTTTAGGCTAGGGCTCCCCTAGGCTAAGGCTAGGGCTCCCCTAGCCTCCAGGCTAGGGCACCCCTAGGCTTTAGGCTAGGGCTCCCCTAGGCTAAGGCTAGGGCTCCCCTAGCCTCCAGGCTAGGGCACCCCTAGGCTTTAGGCTAGGGCTCCCCTAGGCTAAGGCTAGGGCTCCCCTAGCCTCCAGGCTAGGGCACCCCTAGGCTTTAGGCTAGGGCTCCCCTAGGCTAAGGCTAGGGCTCCCCTAGCCTCCAGGCTAGGGCACCCCTAGGCTTTAGGCTAGGGCTCCCCTAGGCTAAGGCTAGGGCTCCCCTAGCCTCCAGGCTAGGGCACCCCTAGGCTTTAGGCTAGGGCTCCCCTAGGCTAAGGCTAGGGCTCCCCTAGCCTCCAGGCTAGGGCACCCCTAGGCTTTAGGCTAGGGCTCCCCTAGGCTAAGGCTAGGGCTCCCCTAGCCTCCAGGCTAGGGCACCCCTAGGCTTTAGGCTAGGGCTCCCCTAGGCTAAGGCTAGGGCTCCCCTAGCCTCCAGGCTAGGGCACCCCTAGGCTTTAGGCTAGGGCTCCCCTAGGCTAAGGCTAGGGCTCCCCTAGCCTCCAGGCTAGGGCACCCCTAGGCTTTAGGCTAGGGCTCCCCTAGGCTAAGGCTAGGGCTCCCCTAGCCTCCAGGCTAGGGCACCCCTAGGCTTTAGGCTAGGGCTCCCCTAGGCTAAGGCTAGGGCTCCCCTAGCCTCCAGGCTAGGGCACCCCTAGGCTTTAGGCTAGGGCTCCCCTAGGCTAAGGCTAGGGCTCCCCTAGCCTCCAGGCTAGGGCACCCCTAGGCTTTAGGCTAGGGCTCCCCTAGGCCTAAGGCTAGGGCTCCCCTAGCCTCCAGGCTAGGGCACCCCTAGGCTTTAGGCTAGGGCTCCCCTAGCCTTCAGGCTAGGGCACCCCTAGGCCTCCAGGCTAGGGCTCCCCTAGGCTAAGGCTAGGGCTCCCCTAGCCTCCAGGCTAGGGCACCCCTAGGCTTCAGGCTAGGGCTCCCCTAGGCCAAGGCTAGGGCTCCCCTAGCCTTCAGGCTAGGGCACCCCTAGGCTTCAGGCTAGGGCTCCCCTAGGCCAAGGCTAGGGCTCCCCTAGCCTTCAGGCTAGGGCACCCCTAGGCTTCAGGCTAGGGCTCCCCTAGGCCAAGGCTAGGGCTCCCCTAGCCTTCAGGCTAGGGCACCCCTAGGCTTCAGGCTAGGGCTCCCCTAGGCCAAGGCTAGGGCTCCCCTAGCCTTCAGGCTAGGGCACCCCTAGGCTTCAGGCTAGGGCTCCCCTAGGCCAAGGCTAGGGCTCCCCTAGCCTTCAGGCTAGGGCACCCCTAGGCTTCAGGCTAGGGCTCCCCTAGGCCAAGGCTAGGGCTCCCCTAGCCTTCAGGCTAGGGCACCCCTAGGCTTCAGGCTAGGGCTCCCCTAGGCCAAGGCTAGGGCTCCCCTAGCCTTCAGGCTAGGGCACCCCTAGGCTTCAGGCTAGGGCTCCCCTAGGCCAAGGCTAGGGCTCCCCTAGCCTTCAGGCTAGGGCACCCCTAGGCTTCAGGCTAGGGCTCCCCTAGGCCAAGGCTAGGGCTCCCCTAGCCTTCAGGCTAGGGCACCCCTAGGCTTCAGGCTAGGGCTCCCCTAGGCCAAGGCTAGGGCTCCCCTAGCCTTCAGGCTAGGGCACCCCTAGGCTTCAGGCTAGGGCTCCCCTAGGCCAAGGCTAGGGCTCCCCTAGCCTTCAGGCTAGGGCACCCCTAGGCTTCAGGCTAGGGCTCCCCTAGGCCAAGGCTAGGGCTCCCCTAGCCTTCAGGCTAGGGCACCCCTAGGCTTCAGGCTAGGGCTCCCCTAGGCCAAGGCTAGGGCTCCCCTAGCCTTCAGGCTAGGGCACCCCTAGGCTTCAGGCTAGGGCTCCCCTAGGCCAAGGCTAGGGCTCCCCTAGCCTTCAGGCTAGGGCACCCCTAGGCTTCAGGCTAGGGCTCCCCTAGGCCAAGGCTAGGGCTCCCCTAGCCTTCAGGCTAGGGCACCCCTAGGCTTCAGGCTAGGGCTCCCCTAGGCCAAGGCTAGGGCTCCCCTAGCCTTCAGGCTAGGGCACCCCTAGGCTTCAGGCTAGGGCTCCCCTAGGCCAAGGCTAGGGCTCCCCTAGCCTTCAGGCTAGGGCACCCCTAGGCTTCAGGCTAGGGCTCCCCTAGGCCAAGGCTAGGGCTCCCCTAGCCTTCAGGCTAGGGCACCCCTAGGCTTCAGGCTAGGGCTCCCCTAGGCCAAGGCTAGGGCTCCCCTAGCCTTCAGGCTAGGGCACCCCTAGGCTTCAGGCTAGGGCTCCCCTAGGCCAAGGCTAGGGCTCCCCTAGCCTTCAGGCTAGGGCACCCCTAGGCTTCAGGCTAGGGCTCCCCTAGGCCAAGGCTAGGGCTCCCCTAGCCTTCAGGCTAGGGCACCCCTAGGCTTCAGGCTAGGGCTCCCCTAGGCCAAGGCTAGGGCTCCCCTAGCCTTCAGGCTAGGGCACCCCTAGGCTTCAGGCTAGGGCTCCCCTAGGCCAAGGCTAGGGCTCCCCTAGCCTTCAGGCTAGGGCACCCCTAGGCTTCAGGCTAGGGCTCCCCTAGGCCAAGGCTAGGGCTCCCCTAGCCTTCAGGCTAGGGCACCCCTAGGCTTCAGGCTAGGGCTCCCCTAGGCCAAGGCTAGGGCTCCCCTAGCCTTCAGGCTAGGGCACCCCTAGGCTTCAGGCTAGGGCTCCCCTAGGCCAAGGCTAGGGCTCCCCTAGCCTTCAGGCTAGGGCACCCCTAGGCTTCAGGCTAGGGCTCCCCTAGGCCAAGGCTAGGGCTCCCCTAGCCTTCAGGCTAGGGCACCCCTAGGCTTCAGGCTAGGGCTCCCCTAGGCCAAGGCTAGGGCTCCCCTAGCCTTCAGGCTAGGGCACCCCTAGGCTTCAGGCTAGGGCTCCCCTAGGCCAAGGCTAGGGCTCCCCTAGCCTTCAGGCTAGGGCACCCCTAGGCTTCAGGCTAGGGCTCCCCTAGGCCAAGGCTAGGGCTCCCCTAGCCTTCAGGCTAGGGCACCCCTAGGCTTCAGGCTAGGGCTCCCCTAGGCCAAGGCTAGGGCTCCCCTAGCCTTCAGGCTAGGGCACCCCTAGGCTTCAGGCTAGGGCTCCCCTAGGCCAAGGCTAGGGCTCCCCTAGCCTTCAGGCTAGGGCTCCCCTAGGCTTCAGGCTAGGGCTCCCCTAGCCTTCAGGCTAGGGCACCCCTAGGCTTCAGGCTAGGGCTCCCCTAGGCCAAGGCTAGGGCTCCCCTAGCCTTCAGGCTAGGGCACCCCTAGGCTTCAGGCTAGGGCTCCCCTAGGCCAAGGCTAGGGCTCCCCTAGCCTTCAGGCTAGGGCACCCCTAGGCTTCAGGCTAGGGCTCCCCTAGGCCAAGGCTAGGGCTCCCCTAGCCTCCAGGCTAGGGCACCCCTAGGCTTCAGGCTAGGGCTCCCCTAGGCCAAGGCTAGGGCTCCCCTAGCCTCCAGGCTAGGGCACCCCTAGGCTTTAGGCTAGGGCTCCCCTAGGCTAAGGCTAGGGCTCCCCTAGCCTCCAGGCTAGGGCACCCCTAGGCTTTAGGCTAGGGCTCCCCTAGGCTAAGGCTAGGGCTCCCCTAGCCTCCAGGCTAGGGCACCCCTAGGCTTTAGGCTAGGGCTCCCCTAGGCTAAGGCTAGGGCTCCCCTAGCCTCCAGGCTAGGGCACCCCTAGGCTTTAGGCTAGGGCTCCCCTAGGCTAAGGCTAGGGCTCCCCTAGCCTCCAGGCTAGGGCACCCCTAGGCTTTAGGCTAGGGCTCCCCTAGGCTAAGGCTAGGGCTCCCCTAGCCTCCAGGCTAGGGCACCCCTAGGCTTTAGGCTAGGGCTCCCCTAGGCTAAGGCTAGGGCTCCCCTAGCCTCCAGGCTAGGGCACCCCTAGGCTTTAGGCTAGGGCTCCCCTAGGCTAAGGCTAGGGCTCCCCTAGCCTCCAGGCTAGGGCACCCCTAGGCTTTAGGCTAGGGCTCCCCTAGGCTAAGGCTAGGGCTCCCCTAGCCTCCAGGCTAGGGCACCCCTAGGCTTTAGGCTAGGGCTCCCCTAGGCTAAGGCTAGGGCTCCCCTAGCCTCCAGGCTAGGGCACCCCTAGGCTTTAGGCTAGGGCACCCCTAGGCTTTAGGCTAGGGCTCCCCTAGGCTAAGGCTAGGGCTCCCCTAGCCTCCAGGCTAGGGCACCCCTAGGCTTTAGGCTAGGGCTCCCCTAGGCTAAGGCTAGGGCTCCCCTAGCCTCCAGGCTAGGGCACCCCTAGGCTTTAGGCTAGGGCTCCCCTAGGCTAAGGCTAGGGCTCCCCTAGCCTCCAGGCTAGGGCACCCCTAGGCTTTAGGCTAGGGCTCCCCTAGGCTAAGGCTAGGGCTCCCCTAGCCTCCAGGCTAGGGCACCCCTAGGCTTTAGGCTAGGGCTCCCCTAGGCTAAGGCTAGGGCTCCCCTAGCCTCCAGGCTAGGGCACCCCTAGGCTTTAGGCTAGGGCTCCCTAGGCTAAGGCTAGGGCTCCCCTAGCCTCCAGGCTAGGGCACCCCTAGGCTTTAGGCTAGGGCTCCCCTAGGCTAAGGCTAGGGCTCCCCTAGCCTCCAGGCTAGGGCACCCCTAGGCTTTAGGCTAGGGCTCCCCTAGGCTAAGGCTAGGGCTCCCCTAGCCTCCAGGCTAGGGCACCCCTAGGCTTTAGGCTAGGGCTCCCCTAGGCTAAGGCTAGGGCTCCCCTAGCCTCCAGGCTAGGGCACCCCTAGGCTTTAGGCTAGGGCTCCCCTAGGCTAAGGCTAGGGCTCCCCTAGCCTCCAGGCTAGGGCACCCCTAGGCTTTAGGCTAGGGCTCCCCTAGGCTAAGGCTAGGGCTCCCCTAGCCTCCAGGCTAGGGCACCCCTAGGCTTTAGGCTAGGGCTCCCCTAGGCTAAGGCTAGGGCTCCCCTAGCCTCCAGGCTAGGGCACCCCTAGGCTTTAGGCTAGGGCTCCCCTAGGCTAAGGCTAGGGCTCCCCTAGCCTCCAGGCTAGGGCACCCCTAGGCTTTAGGCTAGGGCTCCCCTAGGCTAAGGCTAGGGCTCCCCTAGCCTCCAGGCTAGGGCACCCCTAGGCTTTAGGCTAGGGCTCCCCTAGGCTAAGGCTAGGGCTCCCCTAGCCTCCAGGCTAGGGCACCCCTAGGCTTTAGGCTAGGGCTCCCCTAGGCTAAGGCTAGGGCTCCCCTAGCCTCCAGGCTAGGGCACCCCTAGGCTTTAGGCTAGGGCTCCCCTAGGCTAAGGCTAGGGCTCCCCTAGCCTCCAGGCTAGGGCACCCCTAGGCTTTAGGCTAGGGCTCCCCTAGGCTAAGGCTAGGGCTCCCCTAGCCTCCAGGCTAGGGCACCCCTAGGCTTTAGGCTAGGGCTCCCCTAGGCTAAGGCTAGGGCTCCCCTAGCCTCCAGGCTAGGGCACCCCTAGGCTTTAGGCTAGGGCTCCCCTAGCCTTCAGGCTAGGGCACCCCTAGCCTCCAGGCTAGGGCTCCCCTAGGCTAAGGCTAGGGCTCCCCTAGCCTTCAGGCTAGGGCACCCCAAGGCTTCAGGCTAGGGCTCCCCTAGGCCAAGGCTAGGGCTCCCCTAGCCTTCAGGCTAGGGCACCCCAAGGCTTCAGGCTAGGGCTCCCCTAGGCCAAGGCTAGGGCTCCCCTAGCCTTCAGGCTAGGGCACCCCTAGGCTTCAGGCTAGGGCTCCCCTAGGCCAAGGCTAGGGCTCCCCTAGCCTTCAGGCTAGGGCACCCCTAGGCTTCAGGCTAGGGCTCCCCTAGGCCAAGGCTAGGGCTCCCCTAGCCTTCAGGCTAGGGCACCCCTAGGCTTCAGGCTAGGGCTCCCCTAGGCCAAGGCTAGGGCTCCCCTAGCCTTCAGGCTAGGGCACCCCTAGGCTTCAGGCTAGGGCTCCCCTAGGCCAAGGCTAGGGCTCCCCTAGCCTTCAGGCTAGGGCACCCCTAGGCTTCAGGCTAGGGCTCCCCTAGGCCAAGGCTAGGGCTCCCCTAGCCTTCAGGCTAGGGCACCCCTAGGCTTCAGGCTAGGGCTCCCCTAGGCCAAGGCTAGGGCTCCCCTAGCCTTCAGGCTAGGGCACCCCTAGGCTTCAGGCTAGGGCTCCCCTAGGCCAAGGCTAGGGCTCCCCTAGCCTTCAGGCTAGGGCACCCCTAGGCTTCAGGCTAGGGCTCCCCTAGGCCAAGGCTAGGGCTCCCCTAGCCTTCAGGCTAGGGCACCCCTAGGCTTCAGGCTAGGGCTCCCCTAGGCCAAGGCTAGGGCTCCCCTAGCCTTCAGGCTAGGGCACCCCTAGGCTTCAGGCTAGGGCTCCCCTAGGCCAAGGCTAGGGCTCCCCTAGCCTTCAGGCTAGGGCACCCCTAGGCTTCAGGCTAGGGCTCCCCTAGGCCAAGGCTAGGGCTCCCCTAGCCTTCAGGCTAGGGCACCCCTAGGCTTCAGGCTAGGGCTCCCCTAGGCCAAGGCTAGGGCTCCCCTAGCCTTCAGGCTAGGGCACCCCTAGGCTTCAGGCTAGGGCTCCCCTAGGCCAAGGCTAGGGCTCCCCTAGCCTTCAGGCTAGGGCACCCCTAGGCTTCAGGCTAGGGCTCCCCTAGGCCAAGGCTAGGGCTCCCCTAGCCTTCAGGCTAGGGCACCCCTAGGCTTCAGGCTAGGGCTCCCCTAGGCCAAGGCTAGGGCTCCCCTAGCCTTCAGGCTAGGGCACCCCTAGGCTTCAGGCTAGGGCTCCCCTAGGCCAAGGCTAGGGCTCCCCTAGCCTTCAGGCTAGGGCACCCCTAGGCTTCAGGCTAGGGCTCCCCTAGGCCAAGGCTAGGGCTCCCCTAGCCTCCAGGCTAGGGCACCCCTAGGCTTTAGGCTAGGGCTCCCCTAGGCTAAGGCTAGGGCTCCCCTAGCCTCCAGGCTAGGGCACCCCTAGGCTTTAGGCTAGGGCTCCCCTAGGCTAAGGCTAGGGCTCCCCTAGCCTCCAGGCTAGGGCACCCCTAGGCTTTAGGCTAGGGCTCCCCTAGGCTAAGGCTAGGGCTCCCCTAGCCTCCAGGCTAGGGCACCCCTAGGCTTTAGGCTAGGGCACCCCTAGGCTTTAGGCTAGGGCTCCCCTAGGCTAAGGCTAGGGCTCCCCTAGCCTCCAGGCTAGGGCACCCCTAGGCTTTAGGCTAGGGCTCCCCTAGGCTAAGGCTAGGGCTCCCCTAGCCTCCAGGCTAGGGCACCCCTAGGCTTTAGGCTAGGGCTCCCCTAGGCTAAGGCTAGGGCTCCCCTAGCCTCCAGGCTAGGGCACCCCTAGGCTTTAGGCTAGGGCTCCCCTAGGCTAAGGCTAGGGCTCCCCTAGCCTCCAGGCTAGGGCACCCCTAGGCTTTAGGCTAGGGCTCCCCTAGGCTAAGGCTAGGGCTCCCCTAGCCTCCAGGCTAGGGCACCCCTAGGCTTTAGGCTAGGGCTCTCCTAGGCTAAGGCTAGGGCTCCCCTAGCCTCCAGGCTAGGGCACCCCTAGGCTTTAGGCTAGGGCTCCCCTAGGCTAAGGCTAGGGCTCCCCTAGCCTCCAGGCTAGGGCACCCCTAGGCTTTAGGCTAGGGCTCCCCTAGGCTAAGGCTAGGGCTCCCCTAGCCTCCAGGCTAGGGCACCCCTAGGCTTTAGGCTAGGGCTCCCCTAGGCTAAGGCTAGGGCTCCCCTAGCCTCCAGGCTAGGGCACCCCTAGGCTTTAGGCTAGGGCTCCCCTAGGCTAAGGCTAGGGCTCCCCTAGCCTCCAGGCTAGGGCACCCCTAGGCTTTAGGCTAGGGCTCCCCTAGGCTAAGGCTAGGGCTCCCCTAGCCTCCAGGCTAGGGCACCCCTAGGCTTTAGGCTAGGGCTCCCCTAGGCTAAGGCTAGGGCTCCCCTAGCCTCCAGGCTAGGGCACCCCTAGGCTTTAGGCTAGGGCTCCCCTAGGCTAAGGCTAGGGCTCCCCTAGCCTCCAGGCTAGGGCACCCCTAGGCTTTAGGCTAGGGCTCCCCTAGGCTAAGGCTAGGGCTCCCCTAGCCTCCAGGCTAGGGCACCCCTAGGCTTTAGGCTAGGGCTCCCCTAGGCTAAGGCTAGGGCTCCCCTAGCCTCCAGGCTAGGGCACCCCTAGGCTTTAGGCTAGGGCTCCCCTAGGCTAAGGCTAGGGCTCCCCTAGCCTCCAGGCTAGGGCACCCCTAGGCTTTAGGCTAGGGCTCCCCTAGGCTAAGGCTAGGGCTCCCCTAGCCTCCAGGCTAGGGCACCCCTAGGCTTTAGGCTAGGGCTCCCCTAGGCTAAGGCTAGGGCTCCCCTAGCCTCCAGGCTAGGGCACCCCTAGGCTTTAGGCTAGGGCTCCCCTAGGCTAAGGCTAGGGCTCCCCTAGCCTCCAGGCTAGGGCACCCCTAGGCTTTAGGCTAGGGCTCCCCTAGCCTTCAGGCTAGGGCACCCCTAGCCTCCAGGCTAGGGCTCCCCTAGGCTAAGGCTAGGGCTCCCCTAGCCTTCGGCTAGGGCACCCCAAGGCTTCAGGCTAGGGCTCCCCTAGGCCAAGGCTAGGGCTCCCCTAGCCTTCAGGCTAGGGCACCCCAAGGCTTCAGGCTAGGGCTCCCCTAGGCCAAGGCTAGGGCTCCCCTAGCCTTCAGGCTAGGGCACCCCTAGGCTTCAGGCTAGGGCTCCCCTAGGCCAAGGCTAGGGCTCCCCTAGCCTTCAGGCTAGGGCACCCCTAGGCTTCAGGCTAGGGCTCCCCTAGGCCAAGGCTAGGGCTCCCCTAGCCTTCAGGCTAGGGCACCCCTAGGCTTCAGGCTAGGGCTCCCCTAGGCCAAGGCTAGGGCTCCCCTAGCCTTCAGGCTAGGGCACCCCTAGGCTTCAGGCTAGGGCTCCCCTAGGCCAAGGCTAGGGCTCCCCTAGCCTTCAGGCTAGGGCACCCCTAGGCTTCAGGCTAGGGCTCCCCTAGGCCAAGGCTAGGGCTCCCCTAGCCTTCAGGCTAGGGCACCCCTAGGCTTCAGGCTAGGGCTCCCCTAGGCCAAGGCTAGGGCTCCCCTAGCCTTCAGGCTAGGGCACCCCTAGGCTTCAGGCTAGGGCTCCCCTAGGCCAAGGCTAGGGCTCCCCTAGCCTTCAGGCTAGGGCACCCCTAGGCTTCAGGCTAGGGCTCCCCTAGGCCAAGGCTAGGGCTCCCCTAGCCTTCAGGCTAGGGCACCCCTAGGCTTCAGGCTAGGGCTCCCCTAGGCCAAGGCTAGGGCTCCCCTAGCCTTCAGGCTAGGGCACCCCTAGGCTTCAGGCTAGGGCTCCCCTAGGCCAAGGCTAGGGCTCCCCTAGCCTTCAGGCTAGGGCACCCCTAGGCTTCAGGCTAGGGCTCCCCTAGGCCAAGGCTAGGGCTCCCCTAGCCTTCAGGCTAGGGCACCCCTAGGCTTCAGGCTAGGGCTCCCCTAGGCCAAGGCTAGGGCTCCCCTAGCCTTCAGGCTAGGGCACCCCTAGGCTTCAGGCTAGGGCTCCCCTAGGCCAAGGCTAGGGCTCCCCTAGCCTTCAGGCTAGGGCACCCCTAGGCTTCAGGCTAGGGCTCCCCTAGGCCAAGGCTAGGGCTCCCCTAGCCTTCAGGCTAGGGCACCCCTAGGCTTCAGGCTAGGGCTCCCCTAGGCCAAGGCTAGGGCTCCCCTAGCCTTCAGGCTAGGGCACCCCTAGGCTTCAGGCTAGGGCTCCCCTAGGCCAAGGCTAGGGCTCCCCTAGCCTTCAGGCTAGGGCACCCCTAGGCTTCAGGCTAGGGCTCCCCTAGGCCAAGGCTAGGGCTCCCCTAGCCTTCAGGCTAGGGCACCCCTAGGCTTCAGGCTAGGGCTCCCCTAGGCCAAGGCTAGGGCTCCCCTAGCCTTCAGGCTAGGGCACCCCTAGGCTTCAGGCTAGGGCTCCCCTAGGCCAAGGCTAGGGCTCCCCTAGCCTTCAGGCTAGGGCACCCCTAGGCTTCAGGCTAGGGCTCCCCTAGGCCAAGGCTAGGGCTCCCCTAGCCTTCAGGCTAGGGCACCCCTAGGCTTCAGGCTAGGGCTCCCCTAGGCCAAGGCTAGGGCTCCCCTAGCCTTCAGGCTAGGGCACCCCTAGGCTTCAGGCTAGGGCTCCCCTAGGCCAAGGCTAGGGCTCCCCTAGCCTTCAGGCTAGGGCTCCCCTAGGCTTCAGGCTAGGGCTCCCCTAGCCTTCAGGCTAGGGCACCCCTAGGCTTCAGGCTAGGGCTCCCCTAGGCCAAGGCTAGGGCTCCCCTAGCCTTCAGGCTAGGGCACCCCTAGGCTTCAGGCTAGGGCTCCCCTAGGCCAAGGCTAGGGCTCCCCTAGCCTTCAGGCTAGGGCACCCCTAGGCTTCAGGCTAGGGCTCCCCTAGGCCAAGGCTAGGGCTCCCCTAGCCTTCAGGCTAGGGCACCCCTAGGCTTCAGGCTAGGGCTCCCCTAGGCCAAGGCTAGGGCTCCCCTAGCCTTCAGTCTAGGGCACCCCTAGGCTTCAGGCTAGGGCTCCCCTAGGCCAAGGCTAGGGCTCCCCTAGCCTTCAGGCTAGGGCACCCCTAGGCTTCAGGCTAGGGCTCCCCTAGGCCAAGGCTAGGGCTCCCCTAGCCTTCAGGCTAGGGCACCCCTAGGCTTCAGGCTAGGGCTCCCCTAGGCCAAGGCTAGGGCTCCCCTAGCCTTCAGGCTAGGGCACCCCTAGGCTTCAGGCTAGGGCTCCCCTAGGCCAAGGCTAGGGCTCCCCTAGCCTTCAGGCTAGGGCACCCCTAGGCTTCAGGCTAGGGCTCCCCTAGGCCAAGGCTAGGGCTCCCCTAGCCTTCAGGCTAGGGCACCCCTAGGCTTCAGGCTAGGGCTCCCCTAGGCCAAGGCTAGGGCTCCCCTAGCCTTCAGGCTAGGGCACCCCTAGGCTTCAGGCTAGGGCTCCCCTAGGCCAAGGCTAGGGCTCCCCTAGCCTTCAGGCTAGGGCACCCCTTGGCTTCAGGCTAGGGCTCCCCTAGCCTTCAGGCTAGGGCACCCCTAGGCTTTAGGCTAGGGCTCCCCTAGGCCAAGGCTAGGGCTCCCCTAGCCTTCAGGCTAGGGCACCCCTAGGCTTTAGGCTAGGGCTCCCCTAGGCTAAGGCTAGGGCTCCCCTAGCCTTCAGGCTAGGGCACCCCTAGGCTTTAGGCTCCCCTAGGCTAAGGCTAGGGCTCCCCTAGCCTTCAGGCTAGGGCACCCCTAGGCTTTAGGCTAGGTCTCCCCTAGGCTAAGGCTAGGGCTCCCCTAGCCTTCAGGCTAGGGCACCCCTAGGCTTTAGGCTCCCCTAGGCTAAGGCTAGGGCTCCACTAGCCTTCAGGCTAGGGCACCCCTAGGCTTTAGGCTAGGGCTCCCCTAGGCTAAGGCTAGGGCTCCCCTAGCCTTCAGGCTAGGGCACCCCTAGGCTTTAGGCTCCCCTAGGCTAAGGCTAGGGCTCCCCTAGCCTTCAGGCTAGGGCACCCCTAGGCTTTAGGCTCCCCTAGGCTAAGGCTAGGGCTCCCCTAGCCTTCAGGCTAGGGCACCCCTAGGCTTTAGGCTCCCCTAGGCTAAGGCTAGGGCTCCCCTAGCCTTCAGGCTAGGGCACCCCTAGGCTTTAGGCTAGGGCTCCCCTAGGCTAAGGCTAGGGCTCCCCTAGCCTTCAGGCTAGGGCCCCCCTGGGCTTTAGGCTCCCCTAGGCTAAGGCTAGGGCTCCCCTAGCCTTCAGGCTAGGGCCCCCCTGGGCTTTAGGCTCCCCTAGGCTAAGGCTAGGGCTCCCCTAGCCTTCAGGCTAGGGCCCCCCTGGGCTTTAGGCTCCCCTAGGCTAAGGCTAGGGCTCCCCTAGCCTTCAGGCTAGGGCCCCCCTGGGCTTTAGGCTCCCCTAGGCTAAGGCTAGGGCTCCCCTAGCCTTCAGGCTAGGGCCCCCCTGGGCTTTAGGCTCCCCTAGGCTAAGGCTAGGGCTCCCCTAGCCTTCAGGCTAGGGCCCCCCTGGGCTTTAGGCTCCCCTAGGCTAAGGCTAGGGCTCCCCTAGCCTTCAGGCTAGGGCCCCCCTGGGCTTTAGGCTCCCCTAGGCTAAGGCTAGGGCTCCCCTAGCCTTCAGGCTAGGGCCCCCCTGGGCTTTAGGCTCCCCTAGGCTAAGGCTAGGGCTCCCCTAGCCTTCAGGCTAGGGCCCCCCTGGGCTTTAGGCTCCCCTAGGCTAAGGCTAGGGCTCCCCTAGCCTTCAGGCTAGGGCCCCCCTGGGCTTTAGGCTCCCCTAGGCTAAGGCTAGGGCTCCCCTAGCCTTCAGGCTAGGGCCCCCCTGGGCTTTAGGCTCCCCTAGGCTAAGGCTAGGGCTCCCCTAGCCTTCAGGCTAGGGCCCCCCTGGGCTTTAGGCTCCCCTAGGCTAAGGCTAGGGCTCCCCTAGCCTTCAGGCTAGGGCCCCCCTGGGCTTTAGGCTCCCCTAGGCTAAGGCTAGGGCTCCCCTAGCCTTCAGGCTAGGGCCCCCCTGGGCTTTAGGCTCCCCTAGGCTAAGGCTAGGGCTCCCCTAGCCTTCAGGCTAGGGCCCCCCTGGGCTTTAGGCTCCCCTAGGCTAAGGCTAGGGCTCCCCTAGCCTTCAGGCTAGGGCCCCCCTGGGCTTTAGGCTCCCCTAGGCTAAGGCTAGGGCTCCCCTAGCCTTCAGGCTAGGGCCCCCCTGGGCTTTAGGCTCCCCTAGGCTAAGGCTAGGGCTCCCCTAGCCTTCAGGCTAGGGCCCCCCTGGGCTTTAGGCTCCCCTAGGCTAAGGCTAGGGCTCCCCTAGCCTTCAGGCTAGGGCCCCCCTGGGCTTTAGGCTCCCCTAGGCTAAGGCTAGGGCTCCCCTAGCCTTCAGGCTAGGGCCCCCCTGGGCTTTAGGCTCCCCTAGGCTAAGGCTAGGGCTCCCCTAGCCTTCAGGCTAGGGCCCCCCTGGGCTTTAGGCTCCCCTAGGCTAAGGCTAGGGCTCCCCTAGCCTTCAGGCTAGGGCCCCCCTGGGCTTTAGGCTCCCCTAGGCTAAGGCTAGGGCTCCCCTAGCCTTCAGGCTAGGGCCCCCCTGGGCTTTAGGCTCCCCTAGGCTAAGGCTAGGGCTCCCCTAGCCTTCAGGCTAGGGCCCCCCTGGGCTTTAGGCTCCCCTAGGCTAAGGCTAGGGCTCCCCTAGCCTTCAGGCTAGGGCCCCCCTGGGCTTTAGGCTCCCCTAGGCTAAGGCTAGGGCTCCCCTAGCCTTCAGGCTAGGGCCCCCCTGGGCTTTAGGCTCCCCTAGGCTAAGGCTAGGGCTCCCCTAGCCTTCAGGCTAGGGCCCCCCTGGGCTTTAGGCTCCCCTAGGCTAAGGCTAGGGCTCCCCTAGCCTTCAGGCTAGGGCCCCCCTGGGCTTTAGGCTCCCCTAGGCTAAGGCTAGGGCTCCCCTAGCCTTCAGGCTAGGGCCCCCCTGGGCTTTAGGCTCCCCTAGGCTAAGGCTAGGGCTCCCCTAGCCTTCAGGCTAGGGCCCCCCTGGGCTTTAGGCTCCCCTAGGCTAAGGCTAGGGCTCCCCTAGCCTTCAGGCTAGGGCCCCCCTGGGCTTTAGGCTCCCCTAGGCTAAGGCTAGGGCTCCCCTAGCCTTCAGGCTAGGGCCCCCCTGGGCTTTAGGCTCCCCTAGGCTAAGGCTAGGGCTCCCCTAGCCTTCAGGCTAGGGCCCCCCTGGGCTTTAGGCTCCCCTAGGCTAAGGCTAGGGCTCCCCTAGCCTTCAGGCTAGGGCCCCCCTGGGCTTTAGGCTCCCCTAGGCTAAGGCTAGGGCTCCCCTAGCCTTCAGGCTAGGGCCCCCCTGGGCTTTAGGCTCCCCTAGGCTAAGGCTAGGGCTCCCCTAGCCTTCAGGCTAGGGCCCCCCTGGGCTTTAGGCTCCCCTAGGCTAAGGCTAGGGCTCCCCTAGCCTTCAGGCTAGGGCCCCCCTGGGCTTTAGGCTCCCCTAGGCTAAGGCTAGGGCTCCCCTAGCCTTCAGGCTAGGGCCCCCCTGGGCTTTAGGCTCCCCTAGGCTAAGGCTAGGGCTCCCCTAGCCTTCAGGCTAGGGCCCCCCTGGGCTTTAGGCTCCCCTAGGCTAAGGCTAGGGCTCCCCTAGCCTTCAGGCTAGGGCCCCCCTGGGCTTTAGGCTCCCCTAGGCTAAGGCTAGGGCTCCCCTAGCCTTCAGGCTAGGGCCCCCCTGGGCTTTAGGCTCCCCTAGGCTAAGGCTAGGGCTCCCCTAGCCTTCAGGCTAGGGCCCCCCTGGGCTTTAGGCTCCCCTAGGCTAAGGCTAGGGCTCCCCTAGCCTTCAGGCTAGGGCTCCCCTAGCCTTCAGGCTAGGGCACCCCTGGGCTTCAGGCTAGGGCTCCCCTAGCCTTCAGGCTAGGGCATTCCTGGGCTTTAGGCTCCCCTAGGCTAAGGCTAGGGCTCCCCTAGCCTTCAGGCTAGGGCACCCCTAGGCTTTAGGCTCCCCTAGGCTAAGGCTAGGGCTCCCCTAGCCTTCAGGCTAGGGCTCCCCTAGCCTTCAGGCTAGGGCACCCCTAGGCTTTAGGCTCCCCTAGGCTAAGGCTAGGGCTCCCCTAGCCTTCAGGCTAGGGCACCCCTAGGCTTTAGGCTCCCCTAGGCTAAGGCTAGGGCTCCCCTAGCCTTCAGGCTAGGGCACCCCTAGGCTTTAGGCTCCCCTAGGCTAAGGCTAGGGCTCCCCTAGCCTTCAGGCTAGGGCACCCCTAGGCTTTAGGCTCCCCTAGGCTAAGGCTAGGGCTCCCCTAGCCTTCAGGCTAGGGCACCCCTAGGCTTTAGGCTCCCCTAGGCTAAGGCTAGGGCTCCCCTAGCCTTCAGGCTAGGGCACCCCTAGGCTTTAGGCTCCCCTAGGCTAAGGCTAGGGCTCCCCTAGCCTTCAGGCTAGGGCACCCCTAGGCTTTAGGCTCCCCTAGGCTAAGGCTAGGGCTCCCCTAGCCTTCAGGCTAGGGCACCCCTAGGCTTTAGGCTCCCCTAGGCTAAGGCTAGGGCTCCCCTAGCCTTCAGGCTAGGGCACCCCTAGGCTTTAGGCTCCCCTAGGCTAAGGCTAGGGCTCCCCTAGCCTTCAGGCTAGGGCACCCCTAGGCTTTAGGCTCCCCTAGGCTAAGGCTAGGGCTCCCCTAGCCTTCAGGCTAGGGCACCCCTAGGCTTTAGGCTCCCCTAGGCTAAGGCTAGGGCTCCCCTAGCCTTCAGGCTAGGGCACCCCTAGGCTTTAGGCTCCCCTAGGCTAAGGCTAGGGCTCCCCTAGCCTTCAGGCTAGGGCACCCCTAGGCTTTAGGCTCCCCTAGGCTAAGGCTAGGGCTCCCCTAGCCTTCAGGCTAGGGCACCCCTAGGCTTTAGGCTCCCCTAGGCTAAGGCTAGGGCTCCCCTAGCCTTCAGGCTAGGGCACCCCTAGGCTTTAGGCTCCCCTAGGCTAAGGCTAGTGCTCCCCTAGCCTTCAGGCTAGGGCACCCCTAGGCTTTAGGCTCCCCTAGGCTAAGGCTAGGGCTCCCCTAGCCTTCAGGCTAGGGCACCCCTAGGCTTTAGGCTCCCCTAGGCTAAGGCTAGGGCTCCCCTAGCCTTCAGGCTAGGGCACCCCTAGGCTTTAGGCTAGGGCTCCCCTAGGCTAAGGCTAGGGTTCCCCTAGCCTTCAGGCTAGGGCACCCCTAGGCTTTAGGCTAGGGCTCCCCTAGGCTAAGGCTAGGGCTCCCCTAGCCTTCAGGCTAGGGCACCCCTAGGCTTTAGGCTAGGGCTCCCCTAGGCTAAGGCTAGGGCTCCCCTAGCCTTCAGGCTAGGGCACCCCTAGGCTTTAGGCTAGGGCTCCCCTAGGCTAAGGCTAGGGCTCCCCTAGCCTTCAGGCTAGGGCACCCCTAGGCTTTAGGCTAGGGCTCCCCTAGGCTAAGGCTAGGGCTCCCCTAGCCTTCAGGCTAGGGCACCCCTAGGCTTTAGGCTCCCCTAGGCTAAGGCTAGGGCTCCCCTAGCCTTCAGGCTAGGGCACCCCTAGGCTTTAGGCACCCCTAGGCTAAGGCTAGGGCTCCCCTAGCCTTCAGGCTAGGGCACCCCTAGGCTTTAGGCTAGGGCTCCCCTAGGCTAAGGCTAGGGCTCCCCTAGCCTTCAGGCTAGGGCACCCCTAGGCTTTAGGCTCCCCTAGGCTAAGGCTAGGGCTCCCCTAGCCTTCAGGCTAGGGCACCCCTAGGCTTTAGGCTAGGGCTCCCCTAGGCTAAGGCTAGGGCTCCCCTAGCCTTCAGGCTAGGGCACCCCTAGGCTTTAGGCTCCCCTAGGCTAAGGCTAGGGCTCCCCTAGCCTTCAGGCTAGGGCACCCCTAGGCTTTAGGCTCCCCTAGGCTAAGGCTAGGGCTCCCCTAGCCTTCAGGCTAGGGCACCCCTAGGCTTTAGGCTAGGGCTCCCCTAGGCTAAGGCTAGGGCTCCCCTAGCCTTCAGGCTAGGGCACCCCTAGGCTTTAGGCTCCCCCAGGCTAAGGCTAGGGCTCCCCTAGCCTTCAGGCTAGGGCACCCCTAGGCTTTAGGCTCCCCTAGGCTAAGGCTAGGGCTCCCCTAGCCTTCAGGCTAGGGCACCCCTAGGCTTTAGGCTAGGGCTCCCCTAGGATAAGGCTAGGGCTCCCCTAGCCTTCAGGCTAGGGCACCCCTAGGCTTTAGGCTCCCCTAGGCTAAGGCTAGGGCTCCCCTAGCCTTCAGGCTAGGGCACCCCTAGGCTTTAGGCTAGGGCTCCCCTAGGCTAAGGCTAGGGCTCCCCTAGCCTTCAGGCTAGGGCACCCCTAGGCTTTAGGCTCCCCTAGGCTAAGGCTAGGGCTCCCCTAGCCTTCAGGCTAGGGCACCCCTAGGCTTTAGGCTAGGGCTCCCCTAGGCTAAGGCTAGGGCTCCCCTAGCCTTCAGGCTAGGTCACCCCTAGGCTTTAGGCTCCCCTAGGCTAAGGCTAGGGCTCCCCTAGCCTTCAGGCTAGGGCACCCCTAGGCTTTAGGCTAGGGCTCCCCTAGGCTAAGGCTAGGGCTCCCCTAGTCTTCAGGCTAGGGCACCCCTAGGCTTTAGGCTCCCCTAGGCTAAGGCTAGGGCTCCCCTAGCCTTCAGGCTAGGGCACCCCTAGGCTTTAGGCTAGGGCTCCCCTAGGCTAAGGCTAGGGCTCCCCTAGCCTTCAGGCTAGGGCACCCCTAGGCTTTAGGCTCCCCTAGGCTAAGGCTAGGGCTCCCCTAGCCTTCAGGCTAGGGCACCCCTAGGCTTTAGGCTAGGGCTCCCCTAGGCTAAGGCTAGGGCTCCCCTAGCCTTCAGGCTAGGGCACCCCTAGGCTTTAGGCTCCCCTAGGCTAAGGCTAGGGCTCCCCTAGCCTTCAGGCTAGGGCACCCCTAGGCTTTAGGCTAGGGCTCCCCTAGGCTAAGGCTAGGGCTCCCCTAGCCTTCAGGCTAGGGCACCCCTAGGCTTTAGGCTCCCCTAGGCTAAGGCTAGGGCTCCCCTAGCCTTCAGGCTAGGGCACCCCTAGGCTTTAGGCTAGGGCTCCCCTAGGCTAAGGCTAGGGCTCCCCTAGTCTTCAGGCTAGGGCACCCCTAGGCTTTAGGCTCCCCTAGGCTAAGGCTAGGGCTCCCCTAGCCTTCAGGCTAGGGCACCCCTAGGCTTTAGGCTAGGGCTCCCCTAGGCTAAGGCTAGGGCTCCCCTAGCCTTCAGGCTAGGGCACCCCTAGGCTTTAGGCTCCCCTAGGCTAAGGCTAGGGCTCCCCTAGCCTTCAGGCTAGGGCACCCCTAGGCTTTAGGCTAGGGCTCCCCTAGGCTAAGGCTAGGGCTCCCCTAGCCTTCAGGCTAGGGCACCCCTAGGCTTTAGGCTCCCCTAGGCTAAGGCTAGGGCTCCCCTAGCCTTCAGGCTAGGGCACCCCTAGGCTTTAGGCTAGGGCTCCCCTAGGCTAAGGCTAGGGCTCCCCTAGCCTTCAGGCTAGGGCACCCCTAGGCTTTAGGCTCCCCTAGGCTAAGGCTAGGGCTCCCCTAGCCTTCAGGCTAGGGCACCCCTAGGCTTTAGGCTAGGGCTCCCCTAGGCTAAGGCTAGGGCTCCCCTAGCCTTCAGGCTAGGGCACCCCTAGGCTTTAGGCTCCCCTAGGCTAAGGCTAGGGCTCCCCTAGCCTTCAGGCTAGGGCACCCCTAGGCTTTAGGCTAGGGCTCACCTAGGCTAAGGCTAGGGCTCCCCTAGCCTTCAGGCTAGGGCACCCCTAGGCTTTAGGCTCCCCTAGGCTAAGGCTAGGACTCCCCTAGCCTTCAGGCTAGGGCACCCCTAGGCTTTAGGCTAGGGCTCCCCTAGGCTAAGGCTAGGGCTCCCCTAGCCATGAGGCTAGGGCACCCCTAGGCTTTAGGCTCCCCTAGGCTAAGGCTAGGGCTCCCCTAGCCTTCAGGCTAGGGCACCCCTAGGCTTTAGGCTAGGGCTCCCCTAGGCTAAGGCTAGGGCTCCCCTAGCCTTCAGGCTAGGGCACCCCTAGGCTTTAGGCTCCCCTAGGCTAAGGCTAGGGCTCCCCTAGCCTTCAGGCTAGGGCACCCCTATGCTTTAGGCTAGGGCTCCCCTAGGCTAAGGCTAGGGCTCCCCTAGCCTTCAGGCTAGGGCACCCCTAGGCTTTAGGCTCCCCTAGGCTAAGGCTAGGGCTCCCCTAGCCTTCAGGCTAGGGCACCCCTAGGCTTTAGGCTAGGGCTCCCCTAGGCTAAGGCTAGGGCTCCCCTAGCCTTCAGGCTAGGGCACCCCTAGGCTTTAGGCTCCCCTAGGCTAAGGCTAGGGCTCCCCTAGCCTTCAGGCTAGGGCACCCCTAGGCTTTAGGCTAGGGCTCCCCTAGGCTAAGGCTAGGGCTCCCCTAGCCTTCAGGCTAGGGCACCCCTAGGCTTTAGGCTCCCCTAGGCTAAGGCTAGGGCTCCCCTAGCCTTCAGGCTAGGGCACCCCTAGGCTTTAGGCTAGGGCTCCCCTGGGATAAGGCTAGGGCTCCCCTAGCCTTCAGGCTAGGGCACCCCTAGGCTTTAGGCTCCCCTAGGCTAAGGCTAGGGCTCCCCTAGCCTTCAGGCTAGGGCACCCCTAGGCTTTAGGCTAGGGCTCCCCTAGGCTAAGGCTAGGGCTCCCCTAGCCTTCAGGCTAGGGCACCCCTAGGCTTTAGGCTCCCCTAGGCTAAGGCTAGGGCTCCCCTAACCTTCAGGCTAGGGCACCCCTAGGCTTTAGGCTAGGGCTCCCCTAGGCTAAGGCTAGGGCTCCCCTAGCCTTCAGGCTAGGGCACCCCTAGGCTTTAGGCTCCCCTAGGCTAAGGCTAGGGCTCCCCTAGCCTTCAGGCTAGGGCACCCCTAGGCTTTAGGCTAGGGCTCCCCTAGGCTAAGGCTAGGGCTCCCCTAGCCTTCAGGCTAGGGCACCCCTAGGCTTTAGGCTCCCCTAGGCTAAGGCTAGGGCTCCCCTAGCCTTCAGGCTAGGGCACCCCTAGGCTTTAGGCTAGGGCTCCCCTAGGCTAAGGCTAGGGCTCCCCTAGCCTTCAGGCTAGGGCACCCCTAGGCTTTAGGCTCCCCTAGGCTAAGGCTAGGGCTCCCCTAGCCTTCAGGCTAGGGCACCCCTAGGCTTTAGGCTAGGGCTCCCCTAGGCTAAGGCTAGGGCTCCCCTAGCCTTCAGGCTAGGGCACCCCTAGGCTTTAGGCTCCCCTAGGCTAAGGCTAGGGCTCCCCTAGCCTTCAGGCTAGGGCACCCCTAGGCTTTAGGCTAGGGCTCCCCTAGGCTAAGGCTAGGGCTCCCCTAGCCTTCAGGCTAGGGCACCCCTAGGCTTTAGGCTCCCCTAGGCTAAGGCTAGGGCTCCCCTAGCCTTCAGGCTAGGGCACCCCTAGGCTTTAGGCTAGGGCTCCCCTAGGCTAAGGCTAGGGCTCCCCTAGCCTTCAGGCTAGGGCACCCCTAGGCTTTAGGCTAGGGCTCCCCTAGGCTAAGGCTAGGGCTCCCCTAGCCTTCAGGCTAGGGCACCCCTAGGCTTTAGGCTCCCCTAGGCTAAGGCTAGGGCTCCCCTAGCCTTCAGGCTAGGGCACCCCTAGGCTTTAGGCTAGGGCTCCCCTAGGCTAAGGCTAGGGCTCCCCTAGCCTTCAGGCTAGGGCACCCCTAGGCTTTAGGCTCCCCTAGGCTAAGGCTAGGGCTCCCCTAGCCTTCAGGCTAGGGCACCCCTAGGCTTTAGGCTAGGGCTCCCCTAGGCTAAGGCTAGGGCTCCCCTAGCCTTCAGGCTAGGGCACCCCTAGGCTTTAGGCTCCGGCTCCCCTAGGCTAAGGCTAGGGCTCCCCTAGCCTTCAGGCTAGGGCACCCCTAGGCTTTAGGCTCCCCTAGGCTAAGGCTAGGGCTCCCCTAGCCTTCAGGCTAGGGCACCCCTAGGCTTTAGGCTAGGGCTCCCCTAGGCTAAGGCTAGGGCTCCCCTAGCCTTCAGGCTAGGGCACCCCTAGGCTTTAGGCTCCCCTAGGCTAAGGCTAGGGCTCCCCTAGCCTTCAGGCTAGGGCACCCCTAGGCTTTAGGCTCCCCTAGGCTAAGGCTAGGGCTCCCCTAGCCTTCAGGCTAGGGCACCCCTAGGCTTTAGGCTAGGGCTCCCCTAGGCTAAGGCTAGGGCTCCCCTAGCCTTCAGGCTAGGGCACCCCTAGGCTTTAGGCTCCCCTAGGCTAAGGCTAGGGCTCCCCTAGCCTTCAGGCTAGGTCACCCCTAGGCTTTAGGCTAGGGCTCCCCTAGGCTAAGGCTAGGGCTCCCCTAGCCTTCAGGCTAGGGCACCCCTAGGCTTTAGGCTCCCCTAGGCTAAGGCTAGGGCTCCCCTAGCCTTCAGGCTAGGGCACCCCTAGGCTTTAGGCTAGGGCTCCCCTAGGCTAAGGCTAGGGCTCCTCTAGCCTTCAGGCTAGGGCACCCCTAGGCTTTAGGCTCCCCTAGGCTAAGGCTAGGGCTCCCCTAGCCTTCAGGCTAGGGCACCCCTAGGCTTTAGGCTAGGGCTCCCCTAGGCTAAGGCTAGGGCTCCCCTAGCCTTCAGGCTAGGGCACCCCTAGGCTTTAGGCTCCCCTAGGCTAAGGCTAGGGCTCCCCTAGCCTTCAGGCTAGGGCACCCCTAGGCTTTAGGCTAGGGCTCCCCTAGGCTAAGGCTAGGGCTCCCCTAGCCTTCAGGCTAGGGCACCCCTAGGCTTTAGGCTCCCCTAGGCTAAGGCTAGGGCTCCCCTAGCCTTCAGGCTAGGGCACCCCTAGGCTTTAGGCTAGGGCTCCCCTAGGCTAAGGCTAGGGCTCCCCTAGCCTTCAGGCTAGGGCACCCCTAGGCTTTAGGCTCCCCTAGGCTAAGGCTAGGGCTCCCCTAGCCTTCAGGCTAGGGCACCCCTAGGCTTTAGGCTAGGGCTCCCCTAGGCTAAGGCTAGGGCTCCCCTAGCCTTCAGGCTAGGGCACCCCTAGGCTTTAGGCTCCCCTAGGCTAAGGCTAGGGCTCCCCTAGCCTTCAGGCTAGGGCACCCCTAGGCTTTAGGCTAGGGCTCCCCTAGCCTTCAGGCTAGGGCACCCCTAGGCTTTAGGCTCCCCTAGGCTAAGGCTAGGGCTCCCCTAGCCTTCAGGCTAGGGCACCCCTAGGCTTTAGGCTAGGGCTCCCCTAGGCTAAGGCTAGGGCTCCCCTAGCCTTCAGGCTAGGGCACCCCTAGCCTTTAGGCTCCCCTAGGCTAAGGCTAGGGCTCCCCTAGCCTTCAGGCTAGGGCACCCCTATGCTTTAGGCTAGGGCTACCCTAGGCTAAGGCTAGGGCTCCCCTAGCCTTCAGGCTAGGGCACCCCTAGGCTTTAGGCTCCCCTAGGTTAAGGCTAGGGCTCCCCTAGCCTTCAGGCTAGGGCACCCCTAGGCTTTAGGCTAGGGCTCCCCTAGGCTAAGGCTAGGGCTCCCCTAGCCTTCAGGCTAGGGCACCCCTAGGCTTTAGGCTCCCCTAGGCTAAGGCTAGGGCTCCCCTAGCCTTCAGGCTAGGGCACCCCTAGGCTTTAGGCTAGGGCTCCCCTAGGCTAAGGCTAGGGCTCCCCTAGCCTTCAGGCTAGGGCACCCCTAGGCTTTAGGCTCCCCTAGGCTAAGGCTAGGGCTCCCCTAGCCTTCAGGCTAGGGCACCCCTAGGCTTTAGGCTCCCCTAGGCTAAGGCTAGGGCTCCCCTAGCCTTCAGGCTAGGGCACCCCTAGGCTTTAGGCTCCCCTAGGCTAAGGCTAGGGCTCCCCTAGCCTTCAGGCTAGGGCACCCCTAGGCTTTAGGCTAGGGCTCCCCTAGGCTAAGGCTAGGGCTCCCCTAGCCTTCAGGCTAGGGCACCCCTAGGCTTTAGGCTCCCCTAGGCTAAGGCTAGGGCTCCCCTAGCCTTCAGGCTAGGGCACCCCTAGGCTTTAGGCTAGGGCTCCCCTAGCCTTCAGGCTAGGGCACCCCTAGGCTTTAGGCTCCCCTAGGCTAAGGCTAGGGCTCCCCTAGCCTTCAGGCTAGGGCACCCCTAGGCTTTAGGCTCCCCTAGGCTAAGGCTAGGGCTCCCCTAGCCTTCAGGCTAGGGCACCCCTAGGCTTTAGGCTAGGGTTCCCCTAGGCTAAGGCTAGGGCTCCCCTAGCCTTCAGGCTAGGGCACCCCTAGGCTTTAGGCTCCCCTAGGCTAAGGCTAGGGCTCCCCTAGCCTTCAGGCTAGGGCACCCCTAGGCTTTAGGCTAGGGCTTCCCTAGGCTAAGGCTAGGGCTCCCCTAGCCTTCAGGCTAGGGCACCCCTAGGCTTTAGGCTCCCCTAGGCTAAGGCTAGGGCTCCCCTAGCCTTCAGGCTAGGGCACCCCTAGGCTTTAGGCTAGGGCTCCCCTAGGCTAAGGCTAGGGCTCCCCTAGCCTTCAGGCTAGGGCACCCCTAGGCTTTAGGCTCCCCTAGGCTAAGGCTAGGGCTCCCCTAGCCTTCAGGCTAGGGCACCCCTAGGCTTTAGGCTAGGGCTCCCCTAGGCTAAGGCTAGGGCTCCCCTAGCCTTCAGGCTAGGGCACCCCTAGGCTTTAGGCTCCCCTAGGCTAAGGCTAGGGCTCCCCTAGCCTTCAGGCTAGGGCACCCCTAGGCTTTAGGCTAGAGCTCCCCTAGGCTAAGGCTAGGGCTCCCCTAGCCTTCAGGCTAGGGCACCCCTAGGCTTTAGGCTCCCCTAGGCTAAGGCTAGGGCTCCCCTAGCCTTCAGGCTAGGGCACCCCTAGGCTTTAGGCTAGGGCTCCCCTAGGCTAAGGCTAGGGCTCCCCTAGCCTGCCTTCAGGCTAGGGCACCCCTAGGCTTTGGGCTCCCCTAGGCTAAGGCTAGGGCTCCCCTAGCCTGCCTTCAGGCTAGGGCACCCCTAGGCTTTGGGCTCCCCTAGGCTAAGGCTAGGGCTCCCCTAGCCTGCCTTCAGGCTAGGGCACCCCTAGGCTTTGGGCTCCCCTAGGCTAAGGCTAGGGCTCCCCTAGCCTGCCTTCAGGCTAGGGCACCCCTAGGCTTTGGGCTCCCCTAGGCTAAGGCTAGGGCTCCCCTAGCCTGCCTTCAGGCTAGGGCACCCCTAGGCTTTGGGCTCCCCTAGGCTAAGGCTAGGGCTCCCCTAGCCTGCCTTCAGGCTAGGGCACCCCTAGGCTTTGGGCTCCCCTAGGCTAAGGCTAGGGCTCCCCTAGGCTGCCTTCAGGCTAGGGCACCCCTAGGCTTTGGGCTCCCCTAGGCTAAGGCTAGGGCTCCCCTAGGCTGCCTTCAGGCTAGGGCACCCCTAGGCTTTGGGCTCCCCTAGGCTAAGGCTAGGGCTCCCCTAGCCTGCCTTCAGGCTAGGGCACCCCTAGGCTTTGGGATCCCCTAGGCTAAGGCTAGGGCTCCCCTAGCCTGCCTTCAGGCTAGGGCACCCCTAGGCTTTGGGCCCCCCTAGGCTAAGGCTAGGGCTCCCCTAGCCTGCCTTCAGGCTAGGGCACCCCTAGGCTTTGGGCCCCCCTAGGCTAAGGCTAGGGCTCCCCTAGCCTGCCTTCAGGCTAGGGCACCCCTAGGCTTTGGGCCCCCCTAGGCTAAGGCTAGGGCTCCCCTAGCCTGCCTTCAGGCTAGGGCACCCCTAGGCTTTGGGCCCCCCTAGGCTAAGGCTAGGGCTCCCCTAGCCTGCCTTCAGGCTAGGGCACCCCTAGGCTTTGGGCCCCCCTAGGCTAAGGCTAGGGCTCCCCTAGCCTGCCTTCAGGCTAGGGCACCCCTAGGCTTTGGGCCCCCCTCGGCTAAGGCTAGGGCTCCCCTAGCCTGCCTTCAGGCTAGGGCACCCCTAGGCTTTGGGCCCCCCTCGGCTAAGGCTAGGGCTCCCCTAGCCTGCCTTCAGGCTAGGGCACCCCTAGGCTTTGGGCCCCCCTCGGCTAAGGCTAGGGCTCCCCTAGCCTGCCTTCAGGCTAGGGCACCCCTAGGCTTTGGGCCCCCCTCGGCTAAGGCTAGGGCTCCCCTAGCCTGCCTTCAGGCTAGGGCACCCCTAGGCTTTGGGCTCCCCTCGGCTAAGGCTAGGGCTCCCCTAGCCTGCCTTCAGGCTAGGGCACCCCTAGGCTTTGGGCTCCCCTAGGCTAAGGCTAGGGCTCCCCTAGCCTGCCTTCAGGCTAGGGCACCCCTAGGCTTTGGGCTCCCCTAGGCTAAGGCTAGGGCTCCCCTAGCCTGCCTTCAGGCTAGGGCACCCCTAGGCTTTGGGCTCCCCTAGGCTAAGGCTAGGGCTCCCCTAGCCTGCCTTCAGGCTAGGGCACCCCTAGGCTTTGGGCTCCCCTAGGCTAAGGCTAGGGCTCCCCTAGCCTGCCTTCAGGGTAGGGCACCCCTAGGCTTTGGGCTCCCCTAGGCTAAGGCTAGGGCTCCCCTAGCCTGCCTTCAGGCTAGGGCACCCCTAGGCTTTGGGCTCCCCTAGGCTAAGGCTAGGGCTCCCCTAGCCTGCCTTCAGGCTAGGGCACCCCTAGGCTTTGGGCTCCCCTAGGCTAAGGCTAGGGCTCCCCTAGCCTGCCTTCAGGCTAGGGCACCCCTAGGCTTTGGGCTCCCCTAGGCTAAGGCTAGGGCTCCCCTAGCCTGCCTTCAGGCTAGGGCACCCCTAGGCTTTGGGCTCCCCTAGGCTAAGGCTAGGGCTCCCCTAGCCTGCCTTCAGGCTAGGGCACCCCTAGGCTTTGGGCTCCCCTAGGCTAAGGCTAGGGCTCCCCTAGCCTGCCTTCAGGCTAGGGCACCCCTAGGCTTTGGGCTCCCCTAGGCTAAGGCTAGGGCTCCCCTAGCCTGCCTTCAGGCTAGGGCACCCCTAGGCTTTGGGCTCCCCTAGGCTAAGGCTAGGGCTCCCCTAGCCTGCCTTCAGGCTAGGGCACCCCTAGGCTTTGGGCTCCCCTAGGCTAAGGCTAGGGCTCCCCTAGCCTGCCTTCAGGCTAGGGCACCCCTAGGCTTTGGGCTCCCCTAGGCTAAGGCTAGGGCTCCCCTAGCCTGCCTTCAGGCTAGGGCACCCCTAGGCTTTGGGCTCCCCTAGGCTAAGGCTAGGGCTCCCCTAGCCTGCCTTCAGGCTAGGGCACCCCTAGGCTTTGGGCTCCCCTAGGCTAAGGCTAGGGCTCCCCTAGCCTGCCTTCAGGCTAGGGCACCCCTAGGCTTTGGGCTCCCCTAGGCTAAGGCTAGGGCTCCCCTAGCCTGCCTTCAGGCTAGGGCACCCCTAGGCTTTGGGCTCCCCTAGGCTAAGGCTAGGGCTCCCCTAGCCTGCCTTCAGGCTAGGGCACCCCTAGGCTTTGGGCTCCCCTAGGCTAAGGCTAGGGCTCCCCTAGCCTGCCTTCAGGCTAGGGCACCCCTAGGCTTTGGGCTCCCCTAGGCTAAGGCTAGGGCTCCCCTAGCCTGCCTTCAGGCTAGGGCACCCCTAGGCTTTGGGCTCCCCTAGGCTAAGGCTAGGGCTCCCCTAGCCTGCCTTCAGGCTAGGGCACCCCTAGGCTTTGGGCTCCCCTAGGCTAAGGCTAGGGCTCCCCTAGCCTGCCTTCAGGCTAGGGCACCCCTAGGCTTTGGGCTCCCCTAGGCTAAGGCTAGGGCTCCCCTAGCCTGCCTTCAGGCTAGGGCACCCCTAGGCTTTGGGCTCCCCTAGGCTAAGGCTAGGGCTCCCCTAGCCTGCCTTCAGGCTAGGGCACCCCTAGGCTTTGGGCTCCCCTAGGCTAAGGCTAGGGCTCCCCTAGCCTGCCTTCAGGCTAGGGCACCCCTAGGCTTTGGGCTCCCCTAGGCTAAGGCTAGGGCTCCCCTAGCGTGCCTTCAGGCTAGGGCACCCCTAGGCTTTAGGCTAGGGCTCCCCTAGGCTAAGGCTAGGGCTCCCCTAGCCTGCCTTCAGGCTAGGGCACCCCTAGGCTTTGGGCTCCCCTAGGCTAAGGCTAGGGCTCCCCTAGCCTGCCTTCAGGCTAGGGCACCCCTAGGCTTTGGGCTCCCCTAGGCTAAGGCTAGGGCTCCCCTAGCCTGCCTTCAGGCTAGGGCACCCCTAGGCTTTGGGCTCCCCTAGGCTAAGGCTAGGGCTCCCCTAGCCTGCCTTCAGGCTAGGGCACCCCTAGGCTTTGGGCTCCCCTAGGCTAAGGCTAGGGCTCCCCTAGCCTGCCTTCAGGCTAGGGCACCCCTAGGCTTTAGGCTAGGGCTCCCCTAGGCTAAGGCTAGGGCTCCCCTAGCCTGCCTTCAGGCTAGGGCACCCCTAGGCTTTGGGCTCCCCTAGGCTAAGGCTAGGGCTCCCCTAGCCTGCCTTCAGGCTAGGGCACCCCTAGGCTTTAGGCTAGGGCTCCCCTAGGCTAAGGCTAGGGCTCCCCTAGCCTGCCTTCAGGCTAGGGCACCCCTAGGCTTTGGGCTCCCCTAGGCTAAGGCTAGGGCTCCCCTAGCCTGCCTTCAGGCTAGGGCACCCCTAGGCTTTAGGCTCGGGCTCCCCTAGCCTAAGGCTAGGGCTCCCCTAGCCTGCCTTCAGGCTAGGGCACCCCTAGGCTTTAGGCTCGGGCTCCCCTAGCCTAAGGCTAGGGCTCCCCTAGCCTGCCTTCAGGCTAGGGCACCCCTAGGCTTTAGGCTCGGGCTCCCCTAGCCTAAGGCTAGGGCTCCCCTAGCCTGCCTTCAGGCTAGGGCACCCCTAGGCTTTAGGCTCGGGCTCCCCTAGCCTAAGGCTAGGGCTCCCCTAGCCTGCCTTCAGGCTAGGGCACCCCTAGGCTTTAGGCTCGGGCTCCCCTAGCCTAAGGCTAGGGCTCCCCTAGCCTGCCTTCAGGCTAGGGCACCCCTAGGCTTTAGGCTCGGGCTCCCCTAGCCTAAGGCTAGGGCTCCCCTAGCCTGCCTTCAGGCTAGGGCACCCCTAGGCTTTAGGCTCGGGCTCCCCTAGCCTAAGGCTAGGGCTCCCCTAGCCTGCCTTCAGGCTAGGGCACCCCTAGGCTTTAGGCTCGGGCTCCCCTAGCCTAAGGCTAGGGCTCCCCTAGCCTGCCTTCAGGCTAGGGCACCCCTAGGCTTTAGGCTCGGGCTCCCCTAGCCTAAGGCTAGGGCTCCCCTAGCCTGCCTTCAGGCTAGGGCACCCCTAGGCTTTAGGCTCCCCTAGCCTAAGGCTAGGGCTCCCTAGCCTAAGGCTAGGGCTCCCCTAGCCTGCCTTCAGGCTAGGGCACCCCTAGGCTTTAGGCTCCCCTAGCCTAAGGCTAGGGCTCCCCTAGCCTGCCTTCAGGCTAGGGCACCCCTAGGCTTTAGGCTCCCCTAGCCTAAGGCTAGGGCTCCCCTAGCCTGCCTTCAGGCTAGGGCACCCCTAGGCTTTAGGCTCCCCTAGCCTAAGGCTAGGGCTCCCCTAGCCTGCCTTCAGGCTAGGGCACCCCTAGGCTTTAGGCTCCCCTAGCCTAAGGCTAGGGCTCCCCTAGCCTGCCTTCAGGCTAGGGCACCCCCTAGGCTTTAGGCTCCCCTAGCCTAAGGCTAGGGCTCCCCTAGCCTGCCTTCAGGCTAGGGCACCCCTAGGCTTTAGGCTCCCCTAGCCTAAGGCTAGGGCTCCCCTAGCCTGCCTTCAGGCTAGGGCACCCCTAGGCTTTAGGCTCCCCTAGCCTAAGGCTAGGGCTCCCCTAGCCTGCCTTCAGGCTAGGGCACCCCTAGGCTTTAGGCTCCCCTAGCCTAAGGCTAGGGCTCCCCTAGCCTGCCTTCAGGCTAGGGCACCCCTAGGCTTTAGGCTCCCCTAGCCTAAGGCTAGGGCTCCCCTAGCCTGCCTTCAGGCTAGGGCACCCCTAGGCTTTAGGCTCCCCTAGCCTAAGGCTAGGGCTCCCCTAGCCTGCCTTCAGGCTAGGGCACCCCTAGGCTTTAGGCTCCCCTAGCCTAAGGCTAGGGCTCCCCTAGCCTGCCTTCAGGCTAGGGCACCCCTAGGCTTTAGGCTCCCCTAGCCTAAGGCTAGGGCTCCCCTAGCCTGCCTTCAGGCTAGGGCACCCCTAGGCTTTAGGCTCCCCTAGCCTAAGGCTAGGGCTCCCCTAGCCTGCCTTCAGGCTAGGGCACCCCTAGGCTTTAGGCTCCCCTAACCTAAGGCTAGGGCTCCCCTAGCCTGCCTTCAGGCTAGGGCACCCCTAGGCTTTAGGCTCCCCTAGCCTAAGGCTAGGGCTGCCCTAGCCTGCCTTCAGGCTAGGGCACCCCTAGGCTTTAGGCTCCCCTAGCCTAAGGCTAGGGCTCCCCTAGCCTGCCTTCAGGCTAGGGCACCCCTAGGCTTTAGGCTCCCCTAGCCTAAGGCTAGGGCTCCCCTAGCCTGCCTTCAGGCTAGGGCACCCCTAGGCTTTAGGCTCCCCTAGCCTAAGGCTAGGGCTCCCCTAGCCTGCCTTCAGGCTAGGGCACCCCTAGGCTTTAGGCTCCCCTAGCCTAAGGCTAGGGCTCCCCTAGCCTGCCTTCAGGCTAGGGCACCCCTAGGCTTTAGGCTCCCCTAGCCTAAGGCTAGGGCTCCCCTAGCCTGCCTTCAGGCTAGGGCACCCCTAGGCTTTAGGCTCCCCTAGCCTAAGGCTAGGGCTCCCCTAGCCTGCCTTCAGGCTAGGGCACCCCTAGGCTTTAGGCTCCCCTAGGCTAAGGCTAGGGCTCCCCTAGCCTTCAGGCTAGGGCACCCCTAGGCTTTAGGCTAGGGCTCCCCTAGGCTAAGGCTAGGGCTCCCTAGCCTTCAGGCTAGGGCACCCCTAGGCTTTAGGCTAGGGCTCCCCTAGGCTAAGGCTAGGGCTCCCCTAGCCTTCAGGCTAGGGCACCCCTAGGCTTTAGGCTAGGGCTCCCCTAGGCTAAGGCTAGGGCTCCCCTAGCCTTCAGGCTAGGGCACCCCTAGGCTTTAGGCTAGGGCTCCCCTAGGCTAAGGCTAGGGCTCCCCTAGCCTTCAGGCTAGGGCACCCCTAGGCTTTAGGCTAGGGCTCCCCTAGGCTAAGGCTAGGGCTCCCCTAGCCTTCAGGCTAGGGCACCCCTAGGCTTTAGGCTCCCCTAGGCTAAGGCTAGGGCTCCCCTAGCCTTCAGGCTAGGGCACCCCTAGGCTTTAGGCTAGGGCTCCCCTAGGCTAAGGCTAGGGCTCCCCTAGCCTTCAGGCTAGGGCACCCCTAGGCTTTAGGCTAGGGCTCCCCTAGGCTAAGGCTAGGGCTCCCCTAGCCTTCAGGCTAGGGCACCCCTAGGCTTTAGGCTAGGGCTCACCTAGGCTAAGGCTAGGGCTCCCCTAGCCTTCAGGCTAGGGCACCCCTAGGCTTTAGGCTAGGGCTCCCCTAGGCTAAGGCTAGGGCTCCCCTAGCCTTCAGGCTAGGGCACCCCTAGGCTTTAGGCTAGGGCTCCCCTAGGCTAAGGCTAGGGCTCCCCTAGCCTTCAGGCTAGGGCACCCCTAGGCTTTAGGCTAGGGCTCCCCTAGGCTAAGGCTAGGGCTCCCCTAGCCTTCAGGCTAGGGCACCCCTAGGCTTTAGGCTAGGGCTCCCCTAGGCTAAGGCTAGGGCTCCCCTAGCCTTCAGGCTAGGGCACCCCTAGGCTTTAGGCTAGGGCTCCCCTAGGCTAAGGCTAGGGCTCCCCTAGCCTTCAGGCTAGGGCACCCCTAGGCTTTAGGCTAGGGCTCCCCTAGGCTAAGGCTAGGGCTCCCCTAGCCTTCAGGCTAGGGCACCCCTAGGCTTTAGGCTAGGGCTCCCCTAGGCTAAGGCTAGGGCTCCCCTAGCCTTCAGGCTAGGGCACCCCTAGGCTTTAGGCTAGGGCTCCCCTAGGCTAAGGCTAGGGCTCCCCTAGCCTTCAGGCTAGGGCACCCCTAGGCTTTAGGCTCCCCAAGGCTAAGGCTAGGGCTCCCCTAGCCTTCAGGCTAGGGCACCCCTAGGCTTTAGGCTCCCCTAGGCTAAGGCTAGGGCTCCCCTAGCCTTCAGGCTTGGGCACCCCTAGGCTTTAGGCTCCCCTAGGCTAAGGCTAGGGCTCCCCTAGCCTTCAGGCTAGGGCACCCCTAGGCTTTAGGCTCCCCTAGGCTAAGGCTAGGGCTCCCCTAGCCTTCAGGCTAGGGCACCCCTAGGCTTTAGGCTCCCCTAGGCTAAGGCTAGGGCTCCCCTAGCCTTCAGGCTAGGGCACCCCTAGGCTTTAGGCTCCCCTAGGCTAAGGCTAGGGCTCCCCTAGCCTTCAGGCTAGGGCACCCCTAGGCTTTAGGCTCCCCTAGGCTAAGGCTAGGGCTCCCCTAGCCTTCAGGCTAGGGCACCCCTAGGCTTTAGGCTCCCCTAGGCTAAGGCTAGGGCTCCCCTAGCCTTCAGGCTAGGGCACCCCTAGGCTTTAGGCTCCCCTAGGCTAAGGCTAGGGCTCCCCTAGCCTTCAGGCTAGGGCACCCCTAGGCTTTAGGCTCCCCTAGGCTAAGGCTAGGGCTCCCCTAGCCTTCAGGCTAGGGCACCCCTAGGCTTTAGGCTAGGGCTCCCCTAGGCTAAGGCTAGGGCTCCCCTAGCCTTCAGGCTAGGGCACCCCTAGGCTTTAGGCTCCCCTAGGCTAAGGCTAGGGCTCCCCTAGCCTTCAGGCTAGGGCACCCCTAGGCTTTAGGCTAGGGCTCCCCTAGGCTAAGGCTAGGGCTCCCCTAGCCTTCAGGCTAGGGCACCCCTAGGCTTTAGGCTCCCCTAGGCTAAGGCTAGGGCTCCCCTAGCCTTCAGGCTAGGGCACACCTAGGCTTTAGGCTAGGGCTCCCCTAGGCTAAGGCTAGGGCTCCCCTAGCCTTCAGGCTAGGGCACCCCTAGGCTTTAGGCTCCCCTAGGCTAAGGCTAGGGCTCCCCTAGCCTTCAGGCTAGGGCACCCCTAGGCATTAGGCTAGGGCTCCCCTAGGCTAAGGCTAGGGCTCCCCTAGCCTTCAGGCTAGGGCACCCCTAGGCTTTAGGCTCCCCTAGGCTAAGGCTAGGGCTCCCCTAGCCTTCAGGCTAGGGCACCCCTAGGCTTTAGGCTAGGGCTCCCCTAGGCTAAGGCTAGGGCTCCCCTAGCCTTCAGGCTAGGGCACCCCTAGGCTTTAGGCTCCCCTAGGCTAAGGCTAGGGCTCCCCTAGCCTTCAGGCTAGGGCACCCCTAGGCTTTAGGCTAGGGCTCACCTAGGCTAAGGCTAGGGCTCCCCTAGCCTTCAGGCTAGGGCACCCC
Source organism: Tenrec ecaudatus (assembly GCF_050624435.1). Classification (NCBI taxonomy): domain Eukaryota; kingdom Metazoa; phylum Chordata; class Mammalia; order Afrosoricida; family Tenrecidae; genus Tenrec; species Tenrec ecaudatus. The sequence goes on from NW_027458108.1 coordinate 63,931, forward strand.
TAGGCTTTAGGCTCCCCTAGGCTAAGGCTAGGGCTCCCCTAGCCTTCAGGCTAGGGCACCCCTAGGCTTTAGGCTAGGGCTCCCCTAGGCTAAGGCTAGGGCTCCCCTAGCCTTCAGGCTAGGGCACCCCTAGGCTTTAGGCTCCCCTAGGCTAAGGCTAGGGCTCCCCTAGCCTTCAGGCTAGGGCACCCCTAGGCTTTAGGCTAGGGCTCCCCTAGGCTAAGGCTAGGGCTCCCCTAGCCTTCAGGCTAGGGCACCCCTAGGCTTTAGGCTCCCCTAGGCTAAGGCTAGGGCTCCCCTAGCCTTCAGGCTAGGGCACCCCTAGGCTTTAGGCTAGGGCTCCCCTAGGCTAAGGCTAGGGCTCCCCTAGCCTTCAGGCTAGGGCACCCCTAGGCTTTAGGCTCCCCTAGGCTAAGGCTAGGGCTCCCCTAGCCTTCAGGCTAGGGCACCCCTAGGCTTTAGGCTCCCCTAGGCTAAGGCTAGGGCTCCCCTAGCCTTCAGGCTAGGGCACCCCTAGGCTTTAGGCTAGGGCTCCCCTAGGCTAAGGCTAGGGCTCCCCTAGCCTTCAGGCTAGGGCACCCCTAGGCTTTAGGCTCCCCTAGGCTAAGGCTAGGGCTCCCCTAGCCTTCAGGCTAGGGCACCCCTAGGCTTTAGGCTAGGGCTCCCCTAGGCTAAGGCTAGGGCTCCCCTAGCCTTCAGGCTAGGGCACCCCTAGGCTTTAGGCTCCCCTAGGCTAAGGCTAGGGCTCCCCTAGCCTTCAGGCTAGGGCACCGCTAGGCTTTAGGCTAGGGCTCCCCTAGGCTAAGGCTAGGGCACCCCTAGGCTTTAGGCTCCCCTAGGCTAAGGCTAGGGCTCCCCTAGCCTTCAGGCTAGGGCACCCCTAGGCTTTAGGCTAGGGCTCCCCTAGGCTAAGGCTAGGGCTCCCCTAGCCTTCAGGCTAGGGCACCCCTAGGCTTTAGGCTCCCCTAGGCTAAGGCTAGGGCTCCCCTAGCCTTCAGGCTAGGGCACCCCTAGGCTTTAGGCTAGGGCTCCCCTAGGCTAAGGCTAGGGCTCCCCTCGCCTTCAGGCTAGGGCACCCCTAGGCTTTAGGCTCCCCTAGGCTAAGGCTAGGGCTCCCCTAGCCTTCAGGCTAGGGCACCCCTAGGCTTTAGGCTAGGGCTCCCCTAGGCTAAGGCTAGGGCTCCCCTAGCCTTCAGGCTAGGGCACCCCTAGGCTTTAGGCTCCCCTAGGCTAAGGCTAGGGCTCCCCTAGCCTTCAGGCTAGGGCACCCCTAGGCTTTAGGCTAGGGCTCCCCTAGGCTAAGGCTAGGGCTCCCCTAGCCTTCAGGCTAGGGCACCCCTAGGCTTTAGGCTCCCCTAGGCTAAGGCTAGGGCTCCCCTAGCCTTCAGGCTAGGGCACCCCTAGGCTTTAGGCTAGGGCTCCCCTAGGCTAAGGCTAGGGCTCCCCTAGCCTTCAGGCTAGGGCACCCCTAGGCTTTAGGCTCCCCTAGGCTAAGGCTAGGGCTCCCCTAGCCTTCAGGCTAGGGCACCCCTAGGCTTTAGGCTAGGGCTCCCCTAGGCTAAGGCTAGGGCTCCCCTAGCCTTCAGGCTAGGGCACCCCTAGGCTTTAGGCTCCCCTAGGCTAAGGCTAGGGCTCCCCTAGCCTTCAGGCTAGGGCACCCCTAGGCTTTAGGCTAGGGCTCCCCTAGGCTAAGGCTAGGGCTCCCCTAGCCTTCAGGCTAGGGCACCCCTAGGCTTTAGGCTCCCCTAGGCTAAGGCTAGGGCTCCCCTAGCCTTCAGGCTAGGGCACCCCTAGGCTTTAGGCTAGGGCTCCCCTAGGCTAAGGCTAGGGCTCCCCTAGCCTTCAGGCTAAGGCACCCCTAGGCTTTAGGCTCCCCTAGGCTAAGGCTAGGGCTCCCCTAGCCTTCAGGCTAGGGCACCCCTAGGCTTTAGGCTCCCCTAGGCTAAGGCTAGGGCTCCCCTAGCCTTCAGGCTAGGGCACCCCTAGGCTTAAGGCTAGGGCTCCCCTAGGCTAAGGCTAGGGCTCCCCTAGCCTTCAGGCTAGGGCACCCCTAGGCTTTAGGCTCCCCTAGGCTAAGGCTAGGGCTCCCCTAGCCTTCAGGCTAGGGCACCCCTAGGCTTTAGGCTAGGGCTCCCCTAGGCTAAGGCTAGGGCTCCCCTAGCCTTCAGGCTAGGGCACCCCTAGGCTTTAGGCTCCCCTAGGCTAAGGCTAGGGCTCCCCTAGCCTTCAGGCTAGGGCACCCCTAGGCTTTAGGCTAGGGCTCCCCTAGGCTAAGGCTAGGGCTCCCCTAGCCTTCAGGCTAGGGCACCCCTAGGCTTTAGGCTCCCCTAGGCTAAGGCTAGGGCTCCCCTAGCCTTCAGGCTAGGGCACCCCTAGGCTTTAGGCTAGGGCTCCCCTAGGCTAAGTCTAGGGCTCCCCTAGCCTTCAGGCTAGGGCACCCCTAGGCTTTAGGCTCCCCTAGGCTAAGGCTAGGGCTCCCCTAGCCTTCAGGCTAGGGCACCCCTAGGCTTTAGGCTAGGGCTCCCCTAGGCTAAGGCTAGGGCTCCCCTCGCCTTCAGGCTAGGGCACCCCTAGGCTTTAGGCTCCCCTAGGCTAAGGCTAGGGCTCCCCTAGCCTTCAGGCTAGGGCACCCCTAGGCTTTAGGCTAGGGCTCCCCTAGGCTAAGGCTAGGGCTCCCCTAGCCTTCAGGCTAGGGCACCCCTAGGCTTTAGGCTCCCCTAGGCTAAGGCTAGGGCTCCCCTAGCCTTCCGGCTAGGGCACCCCTAGGCTTTAGGCTAGGGCTCCCCTAGGCTAAGGCTAGGGCTCCCCTAGCCTTCAGGCTAGGGCACCCCTAGGCTTTAGGCTCCCCTAGGCTAAGGCTAGGGCTCCCCTAGCCTTCAGGCTAGGGCACCCCTAGGCTTTAGGCTAGGGCTCCCCTAGGCTAAGGCTAGGGCTCCCCTAGCCTTCAGGCTAGGGCACCCCTAGGCTTTAGGCTCCCCTAGGCTAAGGCTAGGGCTCCCCTAGCCTTCAGGCTAGGGCACCCCTAGGCTTTAGGCTAGGGCTCCCCTAGGCTAAGGCTAGGGCTCCCCTAGCCTTCAGGCTAGGGCACCCCTAGGCTTTAGGCTCCCCTAGGCTAAGGCTAGGGCTCCCCTAGCCTTCAGGCTAGGGCACCCCTAGGCTTTAGGCTAGGGCTCCCCTAGGCTAAGGCTAGGGCTCCCCTAGCCTTCAGGCTAGGGCACCCCTAGGCTTTAGGCTCCCCTAGGCTAAGGCTAGGGCTCCCCTAGCCTTCAGGCTAGGGCACCCCTAGGCTTTAGGCTAGGGCTCCCCTAGGCTAAGGCTAGGGCTCCCCTAGCCTTCAGGCTAGGGCACCCCTAGGCTTTAGGCTCCCCTAGGCTAAGGCTAGGGCTCCCCTAGCCTTCAGGCTAGGGCACCCCTAGGCTTTAGGCTCCCCTAGGCTAAGGCTAGGCCTCCCCTAGCCTTCAGGCTAGGGCACCCCTAGGCTTTAGGCTAGGGCTCCCCTAGGCTAAGGCTAGGGCTCCCCTAGCCTTCAGGCTAGGGCACCCCTAGGCTTTAGGCTCCCCTAGGCTAAGGCTAGGGCTCCCCTAGCCTTCAGGCTAGGGCACCCCTAGGCTTTAGGCTCCCCTAGGCTAAGGCTAGGGCTCCCCTAGCCTTCAGGTTAGGGCACCCCTAGGCTTTAGGCTCCCCTAGGCTAAGGCTAGGGCTCCCCTAGCCTTCAGGCTAGGGCACCCCTAGGCTTTAGGCTCCCCTAGGCTAAGGCTAGGGCTCCCCTAGCCTTCAGGCTAGGGCACCCCTAGGCTTTAGGCTCCCCTAGGCTAAGGCTAGGGCTCCCCTAGCCTTCAGGCTAGGGCACCCCTAGGCTTTAGGCTCCCCTAGGCTAAGGCTAGGGCTCCCCTAGCCTTCAGGCTAGGGCACCCCTAGGCTTTAGGCTCCCCTAGGCTAAGGCTAGGGCTCCCCTAGCCTTCAGGCTAGGGCACCCCTAGGCTTTAGGCTCCCCTAGGCTAAGGCTAGGGCTCCCCTAGCCTTCAGGCTAGGGCACCCCTAGGCTTTAGGCTCCCCTAGGCTAAGGCTAGGGCTCCCCTAGCCTTCAGGCTAGGGCACCCCTAGGCTTTAGGCTCCCCTAGGCTAAGGCTAGGGCTCCCCTAGCCTTCAGGCTAGGGCTCCCCTAGGCTTTAGGCTCCCCTAGGCTAAGGCTAGGGCTCCCCTAGCCTTCAGGCTAGGGCACCCCTAGGCTTTAGGCTCCCCTAGGCTAAGGCTAGGGCTCCCCTAGCCTTCAGGCTAGGGCACCCCTAGGCTTTAGGCTAGGGCTCCCCTAGGCTAAGGCTAGGGCTCCCCTAGCCTTCAGGCTAGGGCACCCCTAGGCTTTAGGCTCCCCTAGGCTAAGGCTAGGGCTCCCCTAGACTTCAGGCTAAGGCACCCCTAGGCTTTAGGCTCCCCTAGGCTAAGGCTAGGGCTCCCCTAGCCTTCAGGCTAGGGCACCCCTAGGCTTTAGGCTCCCCTAGGCTAAGGCTAGGGCTCCCCTAGCCTTCAGGCTAGGGCACCCCTAGGCTTAAGGCTAGGGCTCCCCTAGGCTAAGGCTAGGGCTCCCCTAGCCTTCAGGCTAGGGCACCCCTAGGCTTTAGGCTCCCCTAGGCTAAGGCTAGGGCTCCCCTAGCCTTCAGGCTAGGGCACCCCTAGGCTTTAGGCTAGGGCTCCCCTAGGCTAAGGCTAGGGCTCCCCTAGCCTTCAGGCTAGGGCACCCCTAGGCTTTAGGCTCCCCTAGGCTAAGGCTAGCCTAGCCTTCAGGCTAGGGCACCCCTAGGCTTTAGGCTAGGGCTCCCCTAGGCTAAGGCTAGGGCTCCCCTAGCCTTCAGGCTAGGGCACCCCTAGGCTTTAGGCTCCCCTAGGCTAAGGCTAGGGCTCCCCTAGCCTTCAGGCTAGGGCACCCCTAGGCTTTAGGCTAGGGCTCCCCTAGGCTAAGGCTAGGGCTCCCCTAGCCTTCAGGCTAGGGCACCCCTAGGCTTTAGGCTCCCCTAGGTTAAGGCTAGGGCTCCCCTAGCCTTCAGGCTAGGGCACCCCTAGGCTTTAGGCTAGGGCTCCCCTAGGCTAAGGCTAGGGCTCCCCTAGCCTTCAGGCTAGGGCACCCCTAGGCTTTAGGCTCCCCTAGGCTAAGGCTAGGGCTCCCCTAGCCTTCAGGCTAGGGCACCCCTAGGCTTTAGGCTAGGGCTCCCCTAGGCTAAGGCTAGGGCTCCCCTAGCCTTCATGCTAGGGCACCCCTAGGCTTTAGGCTAGGGCTCCCCTAGACTAAGGCTAGGGCTCCCGTAGCCTTCAGGCTAGGGCACCCCTAGGCTTTAGGCTCCCCTAGGCTAAGGCTAGGGCTCCCCTAGCCTTCAGGCTAGGGCACCCCTAGGCTTTAAGCTAGGGCTCCCCTAGGCTAATTCTAGGGCTCCCCTAGCCTTCAGGCTAGGGCACCCCTAGGCTTTAGGCTCCCCTAGGCTAAGGCTAGGGCTCCCCTAGCCTTCAGGCTAGGGCACCCCTAGGCTTTAGGCTAGGGCTCCCCTAGGCTAAGGCTAGGGCTCCCCTAGCCTTCAGGCTAGGGCACCCCTAGGCTTTAGGCTCCCCTAGGCTAAGGCTAGGGCTCCCCTAGCCTTCAGGCTAGGGCACCCCTGGGCTTTAGGCTAGGGCTCCCCTAGGCTAAGGCTAGGGCTCCCCTAGCCTTCAGGCTAGGTCACCCCTAGGCTTTAGGCTCCCCTAGGCTAAGGCTAGGGCTCCCCTAGCCTTCAGGCTAGGGCACCCCTAGGCTTTAGGCTAGGGCTCCCCTAGGCTAAGGCTAGGGCTCCCCTAGGCTTCAGGCTAGGGCACCCCTAGGCTTTAGGCTCCCCTAGGCTAAGGCTAGGGCTCCCCTAGCCTTCAGGCTAGGGCACCACTAGGCTTTAGGCTAGGGCTCCCCTAGGCTAAGGCTAGGGCTCCCCTAGCCTTCAGGCTAGGGCACCCCTAGGCTTTAGGCTCCCCTAGGCTAAGGCTAGGGCTCCCCTAGCCTTCAGGCAAGGGCACCACTAGGCTTTAGGCTAGGGCTCCCCTAGGCTAAGGCTAGGGCTCCCCTAGCCTTCAGGCTAGGGCACCCCTAGGCTTTAGGCTCCCCTAGGCTAAGGCTAGGGCTCTCCTAGCCTTCAGGCTAGGGCACCCCTAGGCTTTAGGCTAGGGCTCCCCTAGGCTAAGGCTAGGGCTCCCCTAGCCTTCAGGCTAGGGCACACCTAGGCTTTAGGCTTCTCTAGGCTAAGGCTAGGGCTCCCCTAGCCTTCAGGCTAGGGCACCCCTAGGCTTTAGGCTAGGACACCCCTAGGCTAAGGCTAGGGCTCCCCTAGCCTTCAGGCTAGGGCACCCCTAGGCTTTAGGCTCCCCTAGGCTAAGGCTAGGGCTCCCCTAGCCTCAGGCTAGGGCACCCCTAGGCTTTAGGCTAGGGCTCCCCTAGGCTAAGGCTAGGGCTCCCCTAGCCTTCAGGCTAGGGCACCCCTAGGCTTTAGGCTAGGGCTCCCCTAGGCTAAGGCTAGGGCTCCCCTAGCCTTCAGGCTAGGGCACCCCTAGGCTTTAGGCTAGGGCTCCCCTAGGCTAAGGCTAGGGCTCCCCTAGCCTTCAGGCTAGGGCACCCCTAGGCTTTAGGCTCCCCTAGGCTAAGGCGAGGGCTCCCCTAGCCTTCAGGCTAGGGCACCCCTAGGCTTTAGGCTAGGGCTCCCCTAGGCTAAGGCTAGGGCTCCCCTAGCCTTCAGGCTAGGGCACCCCTAGGCTTTAGGCTCCCCTAGGCTAAGGCTAGGGCTCCCCTAGCCTTCAGGCTAGGGCACCCCTAGGCTTTAGGCTCCCCTAGGCTAAGGCTAGGGCTCCCCTAGCCTTCAGGCTAGGGCACCCCTAGGCTTTAGGCTAGGGCTCCCCTAGGCTAAGGCTAGGGCTCCCCTAGCCTTCAGGCTAGGGCACCCCTAGGCTTTAGGCTCCCCTAGGCTAAGGCTAGGGCTCCCCTAGCCTTCAGGCTAGGGCACCCCTGGGCTTTAGGCTAGGGCTCCCCTAGGCTAAGGCTAGGGCTCCCCTAGCCTTCAGGCTAGGTCACCCCTAGGCTTTAGGCTCCCCTAGGCTAAGGCTAGGGCTCCCCTAGCCTTCAGGCTAGGGCACCCCTAGGCTTTAGGCTAGGGCTCCCCTAGGCTAAGGCTAGGGCTCCCCTAGCCTTCAGGCTAGGGCACCCCTAGGCTTTAGGCTCCCCTAGGCTAAGGCTAGGGCTCCCCTAGCCTTCAGGCTAGGGCACCACTAGGCTTTAGGCTAGGGCTCCCCTAGGCTAAGGCTAGGGCTCCCCTAGCCTTCAGGCTAGGGCACCCCTAGGCTTTAGGCTCCCCTAGGCTAAGGCTAGGGCTCCCCTAGCCTTCAGGCAAGGGCACCACTAGGCTTTAGGCTAGGGCTCCCCTAGGCTAAGGCTAGGGCTCCCCTAGCCTTCAGGCTAGGGCACCCCTAGGCTTTAGGCTCCCCTAGGCTAAGGCTAGGGCTCCCCTAGCCTTCAGGCTAGGGCACCCCTAGGCTTTAGGCTAGGGCTCCCCTAGGCTAAGGCTAGGGCTCCCCTAGCCTTCAGGCTAGGGCACCCCTAGGCTTTAGGCTTCCCTAGGCTAAGGCTAGGGCTCCCCTAGCCTTCAGGCTAGGGCACCCCTAGGCTTTAGGCTAGGGCTCCCCTAGGCTAAGGCTAGGGCTCCCCTAGCCTTCAGGCTAGGGCACCCCTAGGCTTTAGGCTCCCCTAGGCTAAGGCTAGGGCTCCCCTAGCCTTCAGGCTAGGGCACCCCTAGGCTTTAGGCTAGGGCTCCCCTAGGCTAAGGCTAGGGCTCCCCTAGCCTTCAGGCTAGGGCACCCCTAGGCTTTAGGCTCCCCTAGGCTAAGGCTAGGGCTCCCCTAGCCTTCAGGCTAGGGCACCCCTAGGCTTTAGGCTAGGGCTCCCCTAGGCTAAGGCTAGGGCTCCCCTAGCCTTCAGGCTAGGGCACCCCTAGGCTTTAGGCTCCCCTAGGCTAAGGCTAGGGCTCCCCTAGCCTTCAGGCTAGGGCACCCCTAGGCTTTAGGCTCCCCTAGGCTAAGGCTAGGGCTCCCCTAGCCTTCAGGCTAGGGCACCCCTAGGCTTTAGGCTAGGGCTCCCCTAGGCTAAGGCTAGGGCTCCCCTAGCCTTCAGGCTAGGGCACCCCTAGGCTTTAGGCTCCCCTAGGCTAAGGCTAGGGCTCCCCTAGCCTTCAGGCTAGGGCACCCCTATGCTTTAGGCTCCCCTAGGCTAAGGCTAGGGCTCCCCTAGCCTTCAGGCTAGGGCACCCCTAGGCTTTAGGCTAGGGCTCCCATAGGCTATTGCTAGGGCTCCCCTAGCCTTCAGGCTAGGGCACCCCTAGGCTTTAGGCTCCCCTAGGCTAAGGCTAGGGCTCCCCTAGCCTTCAGGCTAGAGCACCCCTAGGCTTTAGGCTAGGGCTCCCCTAGGCTAAGGCTAGGGCTCCCCTAGCCTTCAGGCTAGGGCACCCCTAGGCTTTAGGCTCCCCTAGGCTAAGGCTAGGGATCCCCTAGACTTCAGGCTAGGGCACCCCTAGGCTTTAGGCTCCCCTAGGCTAAGGCTAGGGCTCCCCTAGCCTTCAGGCTAGGGCACCCCTAGGCTTTAGGCTCCCCTAGGCTAAGGCTAGGGCTCCCCTAGCCTTCAGGCTAGGGCACCCCTAGGCTTTAGGCTAGGGCTCCCCTAGGCTAAGGCTAGGGCTCCCCTAGCCTTCAGGCTAGGGCACCCCTAGGCTTTAGGCTCCCCTAGGCTAAGGCTAGGGCTCCCCTAGCCTTCAGGCTAGGGCACCCCTAGGCTTTAGGCTAGGGCTCCCCTAGGCTAAGGCTAGGGCTCCCCTAGCCTTCAGGCTAGGGCACCCCTAGGCTTTAGGCTCCCCTAGGCTAAGGCTAGGGCTCCCCTAGCCTTCAGGCTAGGGCACCCCTAGGCTTTAGGCTAGGGCTCCCCTAGGCTAAGGCTAGGGCTCCCCTAGCCTTCAGGCTAGGGCACCCCTAGGCTTTAGGCTCCCCTAGGCTAAGGCTAGGGCTCCCCTAGCCTTCAGGCTAGGGCACCCCTAGGCTTTAGGCTAGGGCTCCCCTAGTCTAAGGCTAGGGCTCCCCTAGCCTTCAGGCTAGGGCACCCCTAGGCTTTAGGCTCCCCTAGGCTAAGGCTAGGGCTCCCCTAGCCTTCAGGCTAGGGCACCCCTAGGCTTTAGGCTAGGGCTCCCCTAGTCTAAGGCTAGGGCTCCCCTAGCCTTCAGGCTAGGTCACCCCTAGGCTTTAGGCTCCCCTAGGCTAAGGCTAGGGCTCCCCTAGCCTTCAGGCTAGGGCACACCTAGGCTTTAGGCTAGGGCTCCCCTAGGCTAAGGCTAGGGCTCCCCTAGCCTTCAGGCTAGGGCACCCCTAGGCTTTAGGCTCCCCTAGGCTAAGGCTAGGGCTCCCCTAGCCTTCAGGCTAGGGCACCCCTAGGCTTTAGGCTAGGGCTCCCCTAGGCTAAGGCTAGGGCTCCCCTAGCCTTCAGGCTAGGGCACCCCTAGGCTTTAGGCTCCCCTAGGCTAAGGCTAGGGCTCCCCTAGCCTTCAGGCTAGGGCACCCCTAGGCTTTAGGCTAGGGCTCCCCTAGGCTAAGGCTAGGGCTCCCCTAGCCTTCAGGCTAGGGCACCCCTAGGCTTTAGGCTCCCCTAGGCTAAGGCTAGGGCTCCCCTAGCCTTCAGGCTAGGGCACCCCTAGGCTTTAGGCTAGGGCTCCCCTAGGCTAAGGCTAGGGCTCCCCTAGCCTTCAGGCTAGGGCACCCCTAGGCTTTAGGCTCCCCTAGGCTAAGGCTAGGGCTCCCCTAGCCTTCAGGCTAGGGCACCCCTAGGCTTTAGGCTAGGGCTCCCCTAGGCTAAGGCTAGGGCTCCCCTAGCCTTCAGGCTAGGGCACCCCTAGGCTTTAGGCTCCCCTAGGCTAAGGCTAGGGCTCCCCTAGCCTTCAGGCTAGGGCACCCCTAGGCTTTAGGCTAGGGCTCCCCTAGGCTAAGGCTAGGGCTCCCCTAGCCTTCAGGCTAGGCTCCCCTAGGCTAAGGCTAGGGCTCCCCTAGCCTTCAGTCTAGGGCACCCCTAGGCTTTAGGCTAGGGCTCCCCTAGGCTAAGGCTAGGGCTCCCCTAGCCTTCAGGCTAGGGCACCCCTAGGCTTTAGGCTCCCCTAGGCTAAGGCTAGGGCTACCCTAGCCTTCAGGCTAGGGCACCCCTAGGCTTTAGGCTAGGGCTCCCCTAGGCTAAGGCTAGGGCTCCCCTAGCCTTCAGGCTAGGGCACCCCTAGGCTTTAGGCTAGGGCTCCCCTAGGCTAAGGCTAGGGCTCCCCTAGCCTTCAGGCTAGGGCACCCCTAGGCTTTAGGCTCCCCTAGGCTAAGGCTAGGGCTCCCCTAGCCTTCAGGCTAGGGCACCCCTAGGCTTTAGGCTAGGGCTCCCCTAGGCTAAGGCTAGGGCTCCCCTAGCCTTCAGGCTAGGGCACCCCTAGGCTTTAGGCTCCCCTAGGTTAAGGCTAGGGCTCCCCTAGCCTTCAGGCTAGGGCACCCCTAGGCTTTAGGCTAGGGCTCCCCTAGGCTAAGGCTAGGGCTCCCCTAGCCTTCAGGCTAGGGCACCCCTAGGCTTTAGGCTCCCCTAGGCTAAGGCTAGGGCTCCCCTAGCCTTCAGGCTAGGGCACCCCTAGGCTTTAGGCTAGGGCTCCCCTAGGCTAAGGCTAGGGCTCCCCTAGCCTTCATGCTAGGGCACCCCTAGGCTTTAGGCTAGGGCTCCCCTAGACTAAGGCTAGGGCTCCCGTAGCCTTCAGGCTAGGGCACCCCTAGGCTTTAGGCTCCCCTAGACTAGGGCACCCCTAGGCTTTAGGCTAGGGCTCCCCTAGGCTAAGGCTAGGGCTCCCCTAGCCTTCAGGCTAGGGCACCCCTAGGCTTTAGGCTCCCCTAGGCTAAGGCTAGGGCTCCCCTAGCCTTCAGGCTAGGGCACCCCTGGGCTTTAGGCTAGGGCTCCCCTAGGCTAAGGCTAGGGCTCCCCTAGCCTTCAGGCTAGGTCACCCCTAGGCTTTAGGCTCCCCTAGGCTAAGGCTAGGGCTCCCCTAGCCTTCAGGCTAGGGCACCCCTAGGCTTTAGGCTAGGGCTCCCCTAGGCTAAGGCTAGGGCTCCCCTAGGCTTCAGGCTAGGGCACCCCTAGGCTTTAGGCTCCCCTAGGCTAAGGCTAGGGCTCCCCTAGCCTTCAGGCTAGGGCACCACTAGGCTTTAGGCTAGGGCTCCCCTAGGCTAAGGCTAGGGCTCCCCTAGCCTTCAGGCTAGGGCACCCCTAGGCTTTAGGCTCCCCTAGGCTAAGGCTAGGGCTCCCCTAGCCTTCAGGCAAGGGCACCACTAGGCTTTAGGCTAGGGCTCCCCTAGGCTAAGGCTAGGGCTCCCCTAGCCTTCAGGCTAGGGCACCCCTAGGCTTTAGGCTCCCCTAGGCTAAGGCTAGGGCTCTCCTAGCCTTCAGGCTAGGGCACCCCTAGGCTTTAGGCTAGGGCTCCCCTAGGCTAAGGCTAGGGCTCCCCTAGCCTTCAGGCTAGGGCACACCTAGGCTTTAGGCTTCCCTAGGCTAAGGCTAGGGCTCCCCTAGCCTTCAGGCTAGGGCACCCCTAGGCTTTAGGCTAGGACACCCCTAGGCTAAGGCTAGGGCTCCCCTAGCCTTCAGGCTAGGGCACCCCTAGGCTTTAGGCTCCCCTAGGCTAAGGCTAGGGCTCCCCTAGCCTTCAGGCTAGGGCACCCCTAGGCTTTAGGCTAGGGCTCCCCTAGGCTAAGGCTAGGGCTCCCCTAGCCTTCAGGCTAGGGCACCCCTAGGCTTTAGGCTAGGGCTCCCCTAGGCTAAGGCTAGGGCTCCCCTAGCCTTCAGGCTAGGGCACCCCTAGGCTTTAGGCTCCCCTAGGCTAAGGCTAGGGCTCCCCTAGCCTTCAGGCTAGGGCACCCCTAGGCTTTAGGCTAGGGCTCCCCTAGGCTAAGGCTAGGGCTCCCCTAGCCTTCAGGCTAGGGCACCCCTAGGCTTTAGGCTCCCCTAGGCTAAGGCTAGGGCTCCCCTAGCCTTCAGGCTAGGGCACCCCTAGGCTTTAGGCTCCCCTAGGCTAAGGCTAGGGCTCCCCTAGCCTTCAGGCTAGGGCACCCCTAGGCTTTAGGCTAGGGCTCCCCTAGGCTAAGGCTAGGGCTCCCCTAGCCTTCAGGCTAGGGCACCCCTAGGCTTTAGGCTCCCCTAGGCTAAGGCTAGGGCTCCCCTAGCCTTCAGGCTAGGGCACCCCTGGGCTTTAGGCTAGGGCTCCCCTAGGCTAAGGCTAGGGCTCCCCTAGCCTTCAGGCTAGGTCACCCCTAGGCTTTAGGCTCCCCTAGGCTAAGGCTAGGGCTCCCCTAGCCTTCAGGCTAGGGCACCCCTAGGCTTTAGGCTAGGGCTCCCCTAGGCTAAGGCTAGGGCTCCCCTAGCCTTCAGGCTAGGGCACCCCTAGGCTTTAGGCTCCCCTAGGCTAAGGCTAGGGCTCCCCTAGCCTTCAGGCTAGGGCACCACTAGGCTTTAGGCTAGGGCTCCCCTAGGCTAAGGCTAGGGCTCCCCTAGCCTTCAGGCTAGGGCACCCCTAGGCTTTAGGCTCCCCTAGGCTAAGGCTAGGGCTCCCCTAGCCTTCAGGCAAGGGCACCACTAGGCTTTAGGCTAGGGCTCCCCTAGGCTAAGGCTAGGGCTCCCCTAGCCTTCAGGCTAGGGCACCCCTAGGCTTTAGGCTCCCCTAGGCTAAGGCTAGGGCTTCCCTAGCCTTCAGGCTAGGGCACCCCTAGGCTTTAGGCTAGGGCTCCCCTAGGCTAAGGCTAGGGCTCCCCTAGCCTTCAGGCTAGGGCACCCCTAGGCTTTAGGCTTCCCTAGGCTAAGGCTAGGGCTCCCCTAGCCTTCAGGCTAGGGCACCCCTAGGCTTTAGGCTAGGGCTCCCCTAGGCTAAGGCTAGGGCTCCCCTAGCCTTCAGGCTAGGGCACCCCTAGGCTTTAGGCTCCCCTAGGCTAAGGCTAGGGCTACCCTAGCCTTCAGGCTAGGGCACCCCTAGGCTTTAGGCTAGGGCTCCCCTAGGCTAAGGCTAGGGCTCCCCTAGCCTTCAGGCTAGGGCACCCCTAGGCTTTAGGCTCCCCTAGGCTAAGGCTAGGGCTCCCCTAGCCTTCAGGCTAGGGCACCCCTAGGCTTTAGGCTAGGGCTCCCCTAGGCTAAGGCTAGGGCTCCCCTAGCCTTCAGGCTAGGGCACCCCTAGGCTTTAGGCTCCCCTAGGCTAAGGCTAGGGCTCCCCTAGCCTTCAGGCTAGGGCACCCCTAGGCTTTAGGCTCCCCTAGGCTAAGGCTAGGGCTCCCCTAGCCTTCAGGCTAGGGCACCCCTAGGCTTTAGGCTAGGGCTCCCCTAGGCTAAGGCTAGGGCTCCCCTAGCCTTCAGGCTAGGGCACCCCTAGGCTTTAGGCTCCCCTAGGCTAAGGCTAGGGCTCCCCTAGCCTTCAGGCTAGGTCACCCCTAGGCTTTAGGCTAGGGCTCCCCTAGGCTAAGGCTAGGGCTCCCCTAGACTTCAGGCTAGGGCACCCCTAGGCTTTAGGCTCCCCTAGGCTAAGGCTAGGGCTCCCCTAGCCTTCAGGCTAGGGCACCCCTAGGCTTTAGGCTAGGGCTCCCCTAGGCTAAGGCTAGGGCTCCTCTAGCCTTCAGGCTAGGGCACCCCTAGGCTTTAGGCTCCCCTAGGCTAAGGCTAGGGCTCCCCTAGCCTTCAGGCTAGGGCACCCCTAGGCTTTAGGCTAGGGCTCCCCTAGGCTAAGGCTAGGGCTCCCCTAGCCTTCAGGCTAGGGCACCCCTAGGCTTTAGGCTCCCCTAGGCTAAGGCTAGGGCTCCCCTAGCCTTCAGGCTAGGGCACCCCTAGGCTTTAGGCTAGGGCTCCCCTAGGCTAAGGCTAGGGCTCCCCTAGCCTTCAGGCTAGGGCACCCCTAGGCTTTAGGCTCCCCTAGGCTAAGGCTAGGGCTCCCCTAGCCTTCAGGCTAGGGCACCCCTAGGCTTTAGGCTAGGGCTCCCCTAGGCTAAGGCTAGGGCTCCCCTAGCCTTCAGGCTAGGGCACCCCTAGGCTTTAGGCTCCCCTAGGCTAAGGCTAGGGCTCCCCTAGCCTTCAGGCTAGGGCACCCCTAGGCTTTAGGCTAGGGCTCCCCTAGGCTAAGGCTAGGGCTCCCCTAGCCTTCAGGCTAGGGCACCCCTAGGCTTTAGGCTCCCCTAGGCTAAGGCTAGGGCTCCCCTAGCCTTCAGGCTAGGGCACCCCTAGGCTTTAGGCTAGGGCTCCCCTAGCCTTCAGGCTAGGGCACCCCTAGGCTTTAGGCTCCCCTAGGCTAAGGCTAGGGCTCCCCTAGCCTTCAGGCTAGGGCACCCCTAGGCTTTAGGCTAGGGCTCCCCTAGGCTAAGGCTAGGGCTCCCCTAGCCTTCAGGCTAGGGCACCCCTAGCCTTTAGGCTCCCCTAGGCTAAGGCTAGGGCTCCCCTAGCCTTCAGGCTAGGGCACCCCTATGCTTTAGGCTAGGGCTACCCTAGGCTAAGGCTAGGGCTCCCCTAGCCTTCAGGCTAGGGCACCCCTAGGCTTTAGGCTCCCCTAGGTTAAGGCTAGGGCTCCCCTAGCCTTCAGGCTAGGGCACCCCTAGGCTTTAGGCTAGGGCTCCCCTAGGCTAAGGCTAGGGCTCCCCTAGCCTTCAGGCTAGGGCACCCCTAGGCTTTAGGCTCCCCTAGGCTAAGGCTAGGGCTCCCCTAGCCTTCAGGCTAGGGCACCCCTAGGCTTTAGGCTAGGGCTCCCCTAGGCTAAGGCTAGGGCTCCCCTAGCCTTCAGGCTAGGGCACCCCTAGGCTTTAGGCTCCCCTAGGCTAAGGCTAGGGCTCCCCTAGCCTTCAGGCTAGGGCACCCCTAGGCTTTAGGCTCCCCTAGGCTAAGGCTAGGGCTCCCCTAGCCTTCAGGCTAGGGCACCCCTAGGCTTTAGGCTCCCCTAGGCTAAGGCTAGGGCTCCCCTAGCCTTCAGGCTAGGGCACCCCTAGGCTTTAGGCTAGGGCTCCCCTAGGCTAAGGCTAGGGCTCCCCTAGCCTTCAGGCTAGGGCACCCCTAGGCTTTAGTCTCCCCTAGGCTAAGGCTAGGGCTCCCCTAGCCTTCAGGCTAGGGCACCCCTAGGCTTTAGGCTAGGGCTCCCCTAGCCTTCAGGCTAGGGCACCCCTAGGCTTTAGGCTCCCCTAGGCTAAGGCTAGGGCTCCCCTAGCCTTCAGGCTAGGGCACCCCTAGGCTTTAGGCTCCCCTAGGCTAAGGCTAGGGCTCCCCTAGCCTTCAGGCTAGGGCACCCCTAGGCTTTAGGCTAGGGTTCCCCTAGGCTAAGGCTAGGGCTCCCCTAGCCTTCAGGCTAGGGCACCCCTAGGCTTTAGGCTCCCCTAGGCTAAGGCTAGGGCTCCCCTAGCCTTCAGGCTAGGGCACCCCTAGGCTTTAGGCTAGGGCTTCCCTAGGCTAAGGCTAGGGCTCCCCTAGCCTTCAGGCTAGGGCACCCCTAGGCTTTAGGCTCCCCTAGGCTAAGGCTAGGGCTCCCCTAGCCTTCAGGCTAGGGCACCCCTAGGCTTTAGGCTAGGGCTCCCCTAGGCTAAGGCTAGGGCTCCCCTAGCCTTCAGGCTAGGGCACCCCTAGGCTTTAGGCTCCCCTAGGCTAAGGCTAGGGCTCCCCTAGCCTTCAGGCTAGGGCACCCCTAGGCTTTAGGCTAGGGCTCCCCTAGGCTAAGGCTAGGGCTCCCCTAGCCTTCAGGCTAGGGCACCCCTAGGCTTTAGGCTCCCCTAGGCTAAGGCTAGGGCTCCCCTAGCCTTCAGGCTAGGGCACCCCTAGGCTTTAGGCTAGAGCTCCCCTAGGCTAAGGCTAGGGCTCCCCTAGCCTTCAGGCTAGGGCACCCCTAGGCTTTAGGCTCCCCTAGGCTAAGGCTAGGGCTCCCCTAGCCTTCAGGCTAGGGCACCCCTAGGCTTTAGGCTAGGGCTCCCCTAGGCTAAGGCTAGGGCTCCCCTAGCCTGCCTTCAGGCTAGGGCACCCCTAGGCTTTGGGCTCCCCTAGGCTAAGGCTAGGGCTCCCCTAGCCTGCCTTCAGGCTAGGGCACCCCTAGGCTTTGGGCTCCCCTAGGCTAAGGCTAGGGCTCCCCTAGCCTGCCTTCAGGCTAGGGCACCCCTAGGCTTTGGGCTCCCCTAGGCTAAGGCTAGGGCTCCCCTAGCCTGCCTTCAGGCTAGGGCACCCCTAGGCTTTGGGCTCCCCTAGGCTAAGGCTAGGGCTCCCCTAGCCTGCCTTCAGGCTAGGGCACCCCTAGGCTTTGGGCTCCCCTAGGCTAAGGCTAGGGCTCCCCTAGCCTGCCTTCAGGCTAGGGCACCCCTAGGCTTTGGGCTCCCCTAGGCTAAGGCTAGGGCTCCCCTAGCCTGCCTTCAGGCTAGGGCACCCCTAGGCTTTGGGCTCCCCTAGGCTAAGGCTAGGGCTCCCCTAGGCTGCCTTCAGGCTAGGGCACCCCTAGGCTTTGGGCTCCCCTAGGCTAAGGCTAGGGCTCCCCTAGCCTGCCTTCAGGCTAGGGCACCCCTAGGCTTTGGGATCCCCTAGGCTAAGGCTAGGGCTCCCCTAGCCTGCCTTCAGGCTAGGGCACCCCTAGGCTTTGGGCCCCCCTAGGCTAAGGCTAGGGCTCCCCTAGCCTGCCTTCAGGCTAGGGCACCCCTAGGCTTTGGGCCCCCCTAGGCTAAGGCTAGGGCTCCCCTAGCCTGCCTTCAGGCTAGGGCACCCCTAGGCTTTGGGCCCCCCTAGGCTAAGGCTAGGGCTCCCCTAGCCTGCCTTCAGGCTAGGGCACCCCTAGGCTTTGGGCCCCCCTAGGCTAAGGCTAGGGCTCCCCTAGCCTGCCTTCAGGCTAGGGCACCCCTAGGCTTTGGGCCCCCCTAGGCTAAGGCTAGGGCTCCCCTAGCCTGCCTTCAGGCTAGGGCACCCCTAGGCTTTGGGCCCCCTCGGCTAAGGCTAGGGCTCCCCTAGCCTGCCTTCAGGCTAGGGCACCCCTAGGCTTTGGGCCCCCCTCGGCTAAGGCTAGGGCTCCCCTAGCCTGCCTTCAGGCTAGGGCACCCCTAGGCTTTGGGCCCCCTCGGCTAAGGCTAGGGCTCCCCTAGCCTGCCTTCAGGCTAGGGCACCCCTAGGCTTTGGGCCCCCCTCGGCTAAGGCTAGGGCTCCCCTAGCCTGCCTTCAGGCTAGGGCACCCCTAGGCTTTGGGCTCCCCTCGGCTAAGGCTAGGGCTCCCCTAGCCTGCCTTCAGGCTAGGGCACCCCTAGGCTTTGGGCTCCCCTAGGCTAAGGCTAGGGCTCCCCTAGCCTGCCTTCAGGCTAGGGCACCCCTAGGCTTTGGGCTCCCCTAGGCTAAGGCTAGGGCTCCCCTAGCCTGCCTTCAGGCTAGGGCACCCCTAGGCTTTGGGCTCCCCTAGGCTAAGGCTAGGGCTCCCCTAGCCTGCCTTCAGGCTAGGGCACCCCTAGGCTTTGGGCTCCCCTAGGCTAAGGCTAGGGCTCCCCTAGCCTGCCTTCAGGGTAGGGCACCCCTAGGCTTTGGGCTCCCCTAGGCTAAGGCTAGGGCTCCCCTAGCCTGCCTTCAGGCTAGGGCACCCCTAGGCTTTGGGCTCCCCTAGGCTAAGGCTAGGGCTCCCCTAGCCTGCCTTCAGGCTAGGGCACCCCTAGGCTTTGGGCTCCCCTAGGCTAAGGCTAGGGCTCCCCTAGCCTGCCTTCAGGCTAGGGCACCCCTAGGCTTTGGGCTCCCCTAGGCTAAGGCTAGGGCTCCCCTAGCCTGCCTTCAGGCTAGGGCACCCCTAGGCTTTGGGCTCCCCTAGGCTAAGGCTAGGGCTCCCCTAGCCTGCCTTCAGGCTAGGGCACCCCTAGGCTTTGGGCTCCCCTAGGCTAAGGCTAGGGCTCCCCTAGCCTGCCTTCAGGCTAGGGCACCCCTAGGCTTTGGGCTCCCCTAGGCTAAGGCTAGGGCTCCCCTAGCCTGCCTTCAGGCTAGGGCACCCCTAGGCTTTGGGCTCCCCTAGGCTAAGGCTAGGGCTCCCCTAGCCTGCCTTCAGGCTAGGGCACCCCTAGGCTTTGGGCTCCCCTAGGCTAAGGCTAGGGCTCCCCTAGCCTGCCTTCAGGCTAGGGCACCCCTAGGCTTTGGGCTCCCCTAGGCTAAGGCTAGGGCTCCCCTAGCCTGCCTTCAGGCTAGGGCACCCCTAGGCTTTGGGCTCCCCTAGGCTAAGGCTAGGGCTCCCCTAGCCTGCCTTCAGGCTAGGGCACCCCTAGGCTTTGGGCTCCCCTAGGCTAAGGCTAGGGCTCCCCTAGCCTGCCTTCAGGCTAGGGCACCCCTAGGCTTTGGGCTCCCCTAGGCTAAGGCTAGGGCTCCCCTAGCCTGCCTTCAGGCTAGGGCACCCCTAGGCTTTGGGCTCCCCTAGGCTAAGGCTAGGGCTCCCCTAGCCTGCCTTCAGGCTAGGGCACCACTAGGCTTTGGGCTCCCCTAGGCTAAGGCTAGGGCTCCCCTAGCCTGCCTTCAGGCTAGGGCACCCCTAGGCTTTGGGCTCCCCTAGGCTAAGGCTAGGGCTCCCCTAGCCTGCCTTCAGGCTAGGGCACCCCTAGGCTTTGGGCTCCCCTAGGCTAAGGCTAGGGCTCCCCTAGCCTGCCTTCAGGCTAGGGCACCCCTAGGCTTTGGGCTCCCCTAGGCTAAGGCTAGGGCTCCCCTAGCCTGCCTTCAGGCTAGGGCACCCCTAGGCTTTGGGCTCCCCTAGGCTAAGGCTAGGGCTCCCCTAGCCTGCCTTCAGGCTAGGGCACCCCTAGGCTTTGGGCTCCCCTAGGCTAAGGCTAGGGCTCCCCTAGCCTGCCTTCAGGCTAGGGCACCCCTAGGCTTTGGGCTCCCCTAGGCTAAGGCTAGGGCTCCCCTAGCCTGCCTTCAGGCTAGGGCACCCCTAGGCTTTGGGCTCCCCTAGGCTAAGGCTAGGGCTCCCCTAGCGTGCCTTCAGGCTAGGGCACCCCTAGGCTTTAGGCTAGGGCTCCCCTAGGCTAAGGCTAGGGCTCCCCTAGCCTGCCTTCAGGCTAGGGCACCCCTAGGCTTTGGGCTCCCCTAGGCTAAGGCTAGGGCTCCCCTAGCCTGCCTTCAGGCTAGGGCACCCCTAGGCTTTGGGCTCCCCTAGGCTAAGGCTAGGGCTCCCCTAGCCTGCCTTCAGGCTAGGGCACCCCTAGGCTTTGGGCTCCCCTAGGCTAAGGCTAGGGCTCCCCTAGCCTGCCTTCAGGCTAGGGCACCCCTAGGCTTTGGGCTCCCCTAGGCTAAGGCTAGGGCTCCCCTAGCCTGCCTTCAGGCTAGGGCACCCCTAGGCTTTAGGCTAGGGCTCCCCTAGGCTAAGGCTAGGGCTCCCCTAGCCTGCCTTCAGGCTAGGGCACCCCTAGGCTTTGGGCTCCCCTAGGCTAAGGCTAGGGCTCCCCTAGCCTGCCTTCAGGCTAGGGCACCCCTAGGCTTTAGGCTAGGGCTCCCCTAGGCTAAGGCTAGGGCTCCCCTAGCCTGCCTTCAGGCTAGGGCACCCCTAGGCTTTGGGCTCCCCTAGGCTAAGGCTAGGGCTCCCCTAGCCTGCCTTCAGGCTAGGGCACCCCTAGGCTTTAGGCTCGGGCTCCCCTAGCCTAAGGCTAGGGCTCCCCTAGCCTGCCTTCAGGCTAGGGCACCCCTAGGCTTTAGGCTCGGGCTCCCCTAGCCTAAGGCTAGGGCTCCCCTAGCCTGCCTTCAGGCTAGGGCACCCCTAGGCTTTAGGCTCGGGCTCCCCTAGCCTAAGGCTAGGGCTCCCCTAGCCTGCCTTCAGGCTAGGGCACCCCTAGGCTTTAGGCTCGGGCTCCCCTAGCCTAAGGCTAGGGCTCCCCTAGCCTGCCTTCAGGCTAGGGCACCCCTAGGCTTTAGGCTCGGGCTCCCCTAGCCTAAGGCTAGGGCTCCCCTAGCCTGCCTTCAGGCTAGGGCACCCCTAGGCTTTAGGCTCGGGCTCCCCTAGCCTAAGGCTAGGGCTCCCCTAGCCTGCCTTCAGGCTAGGGCACCCCTAGGCTTTAGGCTCGGGCTCCCCTAGCCTAAGGCTAGGGCTCCCCTAGCCTGCCTTCAGGCTAGGGCACCCCTAGGATTTAGGCTCGGGCTCCCCTAGCCTAAGGCTAGGGCTCCCCTAGCCTGCCTTCAGGCTAGGGCACCCCTAGGCTTTAGGCTCGGGCTCCCCTAGCCTAAGGCTAGGGCTCCCCTAGCCTGCCTTCAGGCTAGGGCACCCCTAGGCTTTAGGCTCCCCTAGCCTAAGGCTAGGGCTCCCTAGCCTAAGGCTAGGGCTCCCCTAGCCTGCCTTCAGGCTAGGGCACCCCTAGGCTTTAGGCTCCCCTAGCCTAAGGCTAGGGCTCCCCTAGCCTGCCTTCAGGCTAGGGCACCCCTAGGCTTTAGGCTCCCCTAGCCTAAGGCTAGGGCTCCCCTAGCCTGCCTTCAGGCTAGGGCACCCCTAGGCTTTAGGCTCCCCTAGCCTAAGGCTAGGGCTCCCCTAGCCTGCCTTCAGGCTAGGGCACCCCTAGGCTTTAGGCTCCCCTAGCCTAAGGCTAGGGCTCCCCTAGCCTGCCTTCAGGCTAGGGCACCCCTAGGCTTTAGGCTCCCCTAGCCTAAGGCTAGGGCTCCCCTAGCCTGCCTTCAGGCTAGGGCACCCCTAGGCTTTAGGCTCCCCTAGCCTAAGGCTAGGGCTCCCCTAGCCTGCCTTCAGGCTAGGGCACCCCTAGGCTTTAGGCTCCCCTAGCCTAAGGCTAGGGCTCCCCTAGCCTGCCTTCAGGCTAGGGCACCCCTAGGCTTTAGGCTCCCCTAGCCTAAGGCTAGGGCTCCCCTAGCCTGCCTTCAGGCTAGGGCACCCCTAGGCTTTAGGCTCCCCTAGCCTAAGGCTAGGGCTCCCCTAGCCTGCCTTCAGGCTAGGGCACCCCTAGGCTTTAGGCTCCCCTAGCCTAAGGCTAGGGCTCCCCTAGCCTGCCTTCAGGCTAGGGCACCCCTAGGCTTTAGGCTCCCCTAGCCTAAGGCTAGGGCTCCCCTAGCCTGCCTTCAGGCTAGGGCACCCCTAGGCTTTAGGCTCCCCTAGCCTAAGGCTAGGGCTCCCCTAGCCTGCCTTCAGGCTAGGGCACCCCTAGGCTTTAGGCTCCCCTAGCCTAAGGCTAGGGCTCCCCTAGCCTGCCTTCAGGCTAGGGCACCCCTAGGCTTTAGGCTCCCCTAACCTAAGGCTAGGGCTCCCCTAGCCTGCCTTCAGGCTAGGGCACCCCTAGGCTTTAGGCTCCCCTAGCCTAAGGCTAGGGCTGCCCTAGCCTGCCTTCAGGCTAGGGCACCCCTAGGCTTTAGGCTCCCCTAGCCTAAGGCTAGGGCTCCCCTAGCCTGCCTTCAGGCTAGGGCACCCCTAGGCTTTAGGCTCCCCTAGCCTAAGGCTAGGGCTCCCCTAGCCTGCCTTCAGGCTAGGGCACCCCTAGGCTTTAGGCTCCCCTAGCCTAAGGCTAGGGCTCCCCTAGCCTGCCTTCAGGCTAGGGCACCCCTAGGCTTTAGGCTCCCCTAGCCTAAGGCTAGGGCTCCCCTAGCCTGCCTTCAGGCTAGGGCACCCCTAGGCTTTAGGCTCCCCTAGCCTAAGGCTAGGGCTCCCCTAGCCTGCCTTCAGGCTAGGGCACCCCTAGGCTTTAGGCTCCCCTAGCCTAAGGCTAGGGCTCCCCTAGCCTGCCTTCAGGCTAGGGCACCCCTAGGCTTTAGGCTCCCCTAGGCTAAGGCTAGGGCTCCCCTAGCCTTCAGGCTAGGGCACCCCTAGGCTTTAGGCTAGGGCTCCCCTAGGCTAAGGCTAGGGCTCCCCTAGCCTTCAGGCTAGGGCACCCCTAGGCTTTAGGCTAGGGCTCCCCTAGGCTAAGGCTAGGGCTCCCCTAGCCTTCAGGCTAGGGCACCCCTAGGCTTTAGGCTAGGGCTCCCCTAGGCTAAGGCTAGGGCTCCCCTAGCCTTCAGGCTAGGGCACCCCTAGGCTTTAGGCTAGGGCTCCCCTAGGCTAAGGCTAGGGCTCCCCTAGCCTTCAGGCTAGGGCACCCCTAGGCTTTAGGCTAGGGCTCCCCTAGGCTAAGGCTAGGGCTCCCCTAGCCTTCAGGCTAGGGCACCCCTAGGCTTTAGGCTCCCCTAGGCTAAGGCTAGGGCTCCCCTAGCCTTCAGGCTAGGGCACCCCTAGGCTTTAGGCTAGGGCTCCCCTAGGCTAAGGCTAGGGCTCCCCTAGCCTTCAGGCTAGGGCACCCCTAGGCTTTAGGCTAGGGCTCCCCTAGGCTAAGGCTAGGGCTCCCCTAGCCTTCAGGCTAGGGCACCCCTAGGCTTTAGGCTAGGGCTCCCCTAGGCTAAGGCTAGGGCTCCCCTAGCCTTCAGGCTAGGGCACCCCTAGGCTTTAGGCTAGGGCTCCCCTAGGCTAAGGCTAGGGCTCCCCTAGCCTTCAGGCTAGGGCACCCCTAGGCTTTAGGCTAGGGCTCCCCTAGGCTAAGGCTAGGGCTCCCCTAGCCTTCAGGCTAGGGCACCCCTAGGCTTTAGGCTAGGGCTCCCCTAGGCTAAGGCTAGGGCTCCCCTAGCCTTCAGGCTAGGGCACCCCTAGGCTTTAGGCTAGGGCTCCCCTAGGCTAAGGCTAGGGCTCCCCTAGCCTTCAGGCTAGGGCACCCCTAGGCTTTAGGCTAGGGCTCCCCTAGGCTAAGGCTAGGGCTCCCCTAGCCTTCAGGCTAGGGCACCCCTAGGCTTTAGGCTAGGGCTCCCCTAGGCTAAGGCTAGGGCTCCCCTAGCCTTCAGGCTAGGGCACCCCTAGGCTTTAGGCTAGGGCTCCCCTAGGCTAAGGCTAGGGCTCCCCTAGCCTTCAGGCTAGGGCACCCCTAGGCTTTAGGCTAGGGCTCCCCTAGGCTAAGGCTAGGGCTCCCCTAGCCTTCAGGCTAGGGCACCCCTAGGCTTTAGGCTAGGGCTCCCCTAGGCTAAGGCTAGGGCTCCCCTAGCCTTCAGGCTAGGGCACCCCTAGGCTTTAGGCTCCCCAAGGCTAAGGCTAGGGCTCCCCTAGCCTTCAGGCTAGGGCACCCCTAGGCTTTAGGCTCCCCTAGGCTAAGGCTAGGGCTCCCCTAGCCTTCAGGCTTGGGCACCCCTAGGCTTTAGGCTCCCCTAGGCTAAGGCTAGGGCTCCCCTAGCCTTCAGGCTAGGGCACCCCTAGGCTTTAGGCTCCCCTAGGCTAAGGCTAGGGCTCCCCTAGCCTTCAGGCTAGGGCACCCCTAGGCTTTAGGCTCCCCTAGGCTAAGGCTAGGGCTCCCCTAGCCTTCAGGCTAGGGCACCCCTAGGCTTTAGGCTCCCCTAGGCTAAGGCTAGGGCTCCCCTAGCCTTCAGGCTAGGGCACCCCTAGGCTTTAGGCTCCCCTAGGCTAAGGCTAGGGCTCCCCTAGCCTTCAGGCTAGGGCACCCCTAGGCTTTAGGCTCCCCTAGGCTAAGGCTAGGGCTCCCCTAGCCTTCAGGCTAGGGCACCCCTAGGCTTTAGGCTCCCCTAGGCTAAGGCTAGGGCTCCCCTAGCCTTCAGGCTAGGGCACCCCTAGGCTTTAGGCTCCCCTAGGCTAAGGCTAGGGCTCCCCTAGCCTTCAGGCTAGGGCACCCCTAGGCTTTAGGCTAGGGCTCCCCTAGGCTAAGGCTAGGGCTCCCCTAGCCTTCAGGCTAGGGCACCCCTAGGCTTTAGGCTCCCCTAGGCTAAGGCTAGGGCTCCCCTAGCCTTCAGGCTAGGGCACCCCTAGGCTTTAGGCTAGGGCTCCCCTAGGCTAAGGCTAGGGCTCCCCTAGCCTTCAGGCTAGGGCACCCCTAGGCTTTAGGCTCCCCTAGGCTAAGGCTAGGGCTCCCCTAGCCTTCAGGCTAGGGCACACCTAGGCTTTAGGCTAGGGCTCCCCTAGGCTAAGGCTAGGGCTCCCCTAGCCTTCAGGCTAGGGCACCCCTAGGCTTTAGGCTCCCCTAGGCTAAGGCTAGGGCTCCCCTAGCCTTCAGGCTAGGGCACCCCTAGGCATTAGGCTAGGGCTCCCCTAGGCTAAGGCTAGGGCTCCCCTAGCCTTCAGGCTAGGGCACCCCTAGGCTTTAGGCTCCCCTAGGCTAAGGCTAGGGCTCCCCTAGCCTTCAGGCTAGGGCACCCCTAGGCTTTAGGCTAGGGCTCCCCTAGGCTAAGGCTAGGGCTCCCCTAGCCTTCAGGCTAGGGCACCCCTAGGCTTTAGGCTCCCCTAGGCTAAGGCTAGGGCTCCCCTAGCCTTCAGGCTAGGGCACCCCTAGGCTTTAGGCTAGGGCTCACCTAGGCTAAGGCTAGGGCTCCCCTAGCCTTCAGGCTAGGGCACCCCTAGGCTTTAGGCTCCCCTAGGCTAAGGCTAGGGCTCCCCTAGCCTTCAGGCTAGGGCACCCCTAGGCTTTAGGCTAGGGCTCCCCTAGGCTAAGGCTAGGGCTCCCCTAGCCTTCAGGCTAGGGCACCCCTAGGCTTTAGGCTCCCCTAGGCTAAGGCTAGGGCTCCCCTAGCCTTCAGGCTAGGGCACCCCTAGGCTTTAGGCTAGGGCTCCCCTAGGCTAAGGCTAGGGCTCCCCTAGCCTTCAGGCTAGGGCACCCCTAGGCTTTAGGCTCCCCTAGGCTAAGGCTAGGGCTCCCCTAGCCTTCAGGCTAGGGCACCCCTAGGCTTTAGGCTAGGGCTCCCCTAGGCTAAGGCTAGGGCTCCCCTAGCCTTCAGGCTAGGGCACCCCTAGGCTTTAGGCTCCCCTAGGCTAAGGCTAGGGCTCCCCTAGCCTTCAGGCTAGGGCACCCCTAGGCTTTAGGCTCCCCTAGGCTAAGGCTAGGGCTCCCCTAGCCTTCAGGCTAGGGCACCCCTAGGCTTTAGGCTAGGGCTCCCCTAGGCTAAGGCTAGGGCTCCCCTAGCCTTCAGGCTAGGGCACCCCTAGGCTTTAGGCTCCCCTAGGCTAAGGCTAGGGCTCCCCTAGCCTTCAGGCTAGGGCACCCCTAGGCTTTAGGCTAGGGCTCCCCTAGGCTAAGGCTAGGGCTCCCCTAGCCTTCAGGCTAGGGCACCCCTAGGCTTTAGGCTCCCCTAGGCTAAGGCTAGGGCTCCCCTAGCCTTCAGGCTAGGGCACCGCTAGGCTTTAGGCTAGGGCTCCCCTAGGCTAAGGCTAGGGCACCCCTAGGCTTTAGGCTCCCCTAGGCTAAGGCTAGGGCTCCCCTAGCCTTCAGGCTAGGGCACCCCTAGGCTTTAGGCTAGGGCTCCCCTAGGCTAAGGCTAGGGCTCCCCTAGCCTTCAGGCTAGGGCACCCCTAGGCTTTAGGCTCCCCTAGGCTAAGGCTAGGGCTCCCCTAGCCTTCAGGCTAGGGCACCCCTAGGCTTTAGGCTAGGGCTCCCCTAGGCTAAGGCTAGGGCTCCCCTCGCCTTCAGGCTAGGGCACCCCTAGGCTTTAGGCTCCCCTAGGCTAAGGCTAGGGCTCCCCTAGCCTTCAGGCTAGGGCACCCCTAGGCTTTAGGCTAGGGCTCCCCTAGGCTAAGGCTAGGGCTCCCCTAGCCTTCAGGCTAGGGCACCCCTAGGCTTTAGGCTCCCCTAGGCTAAGGCTAGGGCTCCCCTAGCCTTCAGGCTAGGGCACCCCTAGGCTTTAGGCTAGGGCTCCCCTAGGCTAAGGCTAGGGCTCCCCTAGCCTTCAGGCTAGGGCACCCCTAGGCTTTAGGCTCCCCTAGGCTAAGGCTAGGGCTCCCCTAGCCTTCAGGCTAGGGCACCCCTAGGCTTTAGGCTAGGGCTCCCCTAGGCTAAGGCTAGGGCTCCCCTAGCCTTCAGGCTAGGGCACCCCTAGGCTTTAGGCTCCCCTAGGCTAAGGCTAGGGCTCCCCTAGCCTTCAGGCTAGGGCACCCCTAGGCTTTAGGCTAGGGCTCCCCTAGGCTAAGGCTAGGGCTCCCCTAGCCTTCAGGCTAGGGCACCCCTAGGCTTTAGGCTCCCCTAGGCTAAGGCTAGGGCTCCCCTAGCCTTCAGGCTAGGGCACCCCTAGGCTTTAGGCTAGGGCTCCCCTAGGCTAAGGCTAGGGCTCCCCTAGCCTTCAGGCTAGGGCACCCCTAGGCTTTAGGCTCCCCTAGGCTAAGGCTAGGGCTCCCCTAGCCTTCAGGCTAGGGCACCCCTAGGCTTTAGGCTAGGGCTCCCCTAGGCTAAGGCTAGGGCTCCCCTAGCCTTCAGGCTAAGGCACCCCTAGGCTTTAGGCTCCCCTAGGCTAAGGCTAGGGCTCCCCTAGCCTTCAGGCTAGGGCACCCCTAGGCTTTAGGCTCCCCTAGGCTAAGGCTAGGGCTCCCCTAGCCTTCAGGCTAGGGCACCCCTAGGCTTAAGGCTAGGGCTCCCCTAGGCTAAGGCTAGGGCTCCCCTAGCCTTCAGGCTAGGGCACCCCTAGGCTTTAGGCTCCCCTAGGCTAAGGCTAGGGCTCCCCTAGCCTTCAGGCTAGGGCACCCCTAGGCTTTAGGCTAGGGCTCCCCTAGGCTAAGGCTAGGGCTCCCCTAGCCTTCAGGCTAGGGCACCCCTAGGCTTTAGGCTCCCCTAGGCTAAGGCTAGGGCTCCCCTAGCCTTCAGGCTAGGGCACCCCTAGGCTTTAGGCTAGGGCTCCCCTAGGCTAAGGCTAGGGCTCCCCTAGCCTTCAGGCTAGGGCACCCCTAGGCTTTAGGCTCCCCTAGGCTAAGGCTAGGGCTCCCCTAGCCTTCAGGCTAGGGCACCCCTAGGCTTTAGGCTAGGGCTCCCCTAGGCTAAGTCTAGGGCTCCCCTAGCCTTCAGGCTAGGGCACCCCTAGGCTTTAGGCTCCCCTAGGCTAAGGCTAGGGCTCCCCTAGCCTTCAGGCTAGGGCACCCCTAGGCTTTAGGCTAGGGCTCCCCTAGGCTAAGGCTAGGGCTCCCCTCGCCTTCAGGCTAGGGCACCCCTAGGCTTTAGGCTCCCCTAGGCTAAGGCTAGGGCTCCCCTAGCCTTCAGGCTAGGGCACCCCTAGGCTTTAGGCTAGGGCTCCCCTAGGCTAAGGCTAGGGCTCCCCTAGCCTTCAGGCTAGGGCACCCCTAGGCTTTAGGCTCCCCTAGGCTAAGGCTAGGGCTCCCCTAGCCTTCCGGCTAGGGCACCCCTAGGCTTTAGGCTAGGGCTCCCCTAGGCTAAGGCTAGGGCTCCCCTAGCCTTCAGGCTAGGGCACCCCTAGGCTTTAGGCTCCCCTAGGCTAAGGCTAGGGCTCCCCTAGCCTTCAGGCTAGGGCACCCCTAGGCTTTAGGCTAGGGCTCCCCTAGGCTAAGGCTAGGGCTCCCCTAGCCTTCAGGCTAGGGCACCCCTAGGCTTTAGGCTCCCCTAGGCTAAGGCTAGGGCTCCCCTAGCCTTCAGGCTAGGGCACCCCTAGGCTTTAGGCTAGGGCTCCCCTAGGCTAAGGCTAGGGCTCCCCTAGCCTTCAGGCTAGGGCACCCCTAGGCTTTAGGCTCCCCTAGGCTAAGGCTAGGGCTCCCCTAGCCTTCAGGCTAGGGCACCCCTAGGCTTTAGGCTAGGGCTCCCCTAGGCTAAGGCTAGGGCTCCCCTAGCCTTCAGGCTAGGGCACCCCTAGGCTTTAGGCTCCCCTAGGCTAAGGCTAGGGCTCCCCTAGCCTTCAGGCTAGGGCACCCCTAGGCTTTAGGCTAGGGCTCCCCTAGGCTAAGGCTAGGGCTCCCCTAGCCTTCAGGCTAGGGCACCCCTAGGCTTTAGGCTCCCCTAGGCTAAGGCTAGGGCTCCCCTAGCCTTCAGGCTAGGGCACCCCTAGGCTTTAGGCTCCCCTAGGCTAAGGCTAGGCCTCCCCTAGCCTTCAGGCTAGGGCACCCCTAGGCTTTAGGCTAGGGCTCCCCTAGGCTAAGGCTAGGGCTCCCCTAGCCTTCAGGCTAGGGCACCCCTAGGCTTTAGGCTCCCCTAGGCTAAGGCTAGGGCTCCCCTAGCCTTCAGGCTAGGGCACCCCTAGGCTTTAGGCTCCCCTAGGCTAAGGCTAGGGCTCCCCTAGCCTTCAGGTTAGGGCACCCCTAGGCTTTAGGCTCCCCTAGGCTAAGGCTAGGGCTCCCCTAGCCTTCAGGCTAGGGCACCCCTAGGCTTTAGGCTCCCCTAGGCTAAGGCTAGGGCTCCCCTAGCCTTCAGGCTAGGGCACCCCTAGGCTTTAGGCTCCCCTAGGCTAAGGCTAGGGCTCCCCTAGCCTTCAGGCTAGGGCACCCCTAGGCTTTAGGCTCCCCTAGGCTAAGGCTAGGGCTCCCCTAGCCTTCAGGCTAGGGCACCCCTAGGCTTTAGGCTCCCCTAGGCTAAGGCTAGGGCTCCCCTAGCCTTCAGGCTAGGGCACCCCTAGGCTTTAGGCTCCCCTAGGCTAAGGCTAGGGCTCCCCTAGCCTTCAGGCTAGGGCACCCCTAGGCTTTAGGCTCCCCTAGGCTAAGGCTAGGGCTCCCCTAGCCTTCAGGCTAGGGCACCCCTAGGCTTTAGGCTCCCCTAGGCTAAGGCTAGGGCTCCCCTAGCCTTCAGGCTAGGGCTCCCCTAGGCTTTAGGCTCCCCTAGGCTAAGGCTAGGGCTCCCCTAGCCTTCAGGCTAGGGCACCCCTAGGCTTTAGGCTCCCCTAGGCTAAGGCTAGGGCTCCCCTAGCCTTCAGGCTAGGGCACCCCTAGGCTTTAGGCTAGGGCTCCCCTAGGCTAAGGCTAGGGCTCCCCTAGCCTTCAGGCTAGGGCACCCCTAGGCTTTAGGCTCCCCTAGGCTAAGGCTAGGGCTCCCCTAGACTTCAGGCTAAGGCACCCCTAGGCTTTAGGCTCCCCTAGGCTAAGGCTAGGGCTCCCCTAGCCTTCAGGCTAGGGCACCCCTAGGCTTTAGGCTCCCCTAGGCTAAGGCTAGGGCTCCCCTAGCCTTCAGGCTAGGGCACCCCTAGGCTTAAGGCTAGGGCTCCCCTAGGCTAAGGCTAGGGCTCCCCTAGCCTTCAGGCTAGGGCACCCCTAGGCTTTAGGCTCCCCTAGGCTAAGGCTAGGGCTCCCCTAGCCTTCAGGCTAGGGCACCCCTAGGCTTTAGGCTAGGGCTCCCCTAGGCTAAGGCTAGGGCTCCCCTAGCCTTCAGGCTAGGGCACCCCTAGGCTTTAGGCTCCCCTAGGCTAAGGCTAGGGCTCCCCTAGCCTTCAGGCTAGGGCACCCCTAGGCTTTAGGCTAGGGCTCCCCTAGGCTAAGGCTAGGGCTCCCCTAGCCTTCAGGCTAGGGCACCCCTAGGCTTTAGGCTCCCCTAGGCTAAGGCTAGGGCTCCCCTAGCCTTCAGGCTAGGGCACCCCTAGGCTTTAGGCTAGGGCTCCCCTAGTCTAAGGCTAGGGCTCCCCTAGCCTTCAGGCTAGGGCACCCCTAGGCTTTAGGCTCCCCTAGGCTAAGGCTAGGGCTCCCCTAGCCTTCAGGCTAGGGCACCCCTAGGCTTTAGGCTAGGGCTCCCCTAGTCTAAGGCTAGGGCTCCCCTAGCCTTCAGGCTAGGGCACCCCTAGGCTTTAGGCTCCCCTAGGCTAAGGCTAGGGCTCCCCTAGCCTTCAGGCTAGGGCACACCTAGGCTTTAGGCTAGGGCTCCCCTAGGCTAAGGCTAGGGCTCCCCTAGCCTTCAGGCTAGGGCACCCCTAGGCTTTAGGCTCCCCTAGGCTAAGGCTAGGGCTCCCCTAGCCTTCAGGCTAGGGCACCCCTAGGCTTTAGGCTAGGGCTCCCCTAGGCTAAGGCTAGGGCTCCCCTAGCCTTCAGGCTAGGGCACCCCTAGGCTTTAGTCTCCCCTAGGCTAAGGCTAGGGCTCCCCTAGCCTTCAGGCTAGGGCACCCCTAGGCTTTAGGCTCCCCTAGGCTAAGGCTAGGGCTCCCCTAGCCTTCAGGCTAGGG
This sequence comes from Tenrec ecaudatus, assembly GCF_050624435.1. Taxonomy (NCBI): domain Eukaryota; kingdom Metazoa; phylum Chordata; class Mammalia; order Afrosoricida; family Tenrecidae; genus Tenrec; species Tenrec ecaudatus. Next base: position 93,830 of record NW_027458108.1, read on the forward strand.
CACCCCTAGGCTTTAGGCTAGGGCTCCCCTAGGCTAAGGCTAGGGCTTCCCTAGCCTTCAGGCTAGGGCACCCCTAGGCTTTAGGCTCCCCTAGGCTAAGGCTAGGGCTCCCCTAGCCTTCAGGCTAGGGCACCCCTGGGCTTTAGGCTAGGGCTCCCCTAGGCTAAGGCTAGGGCTCCCCTAGCCTTCAGGCTAGGTCACCCCTAGGCTTTAGGCTCCCCTAGGCTAAGGCTAGGGCTCCCCTAGCCTTCAGGCTAGGGCACCCCTAGGCTTTAGGCTAGGGCTCCCCTAGGCTAAGGCTAGGGCTCCCCTAGCCTTCAGGCTAGGGCACCCCTAGGCTTTAGGCTCCCCTAGGCTAAGGCTAGGGCTCCCCTAGCCTTCAGGCTAGGGCACCACTAGGCTTTAGGCTAGGGCTCCCCTAGGCTAAGGCTAGGGCTCCCCTAGCCTTCAGGCTAGGGCACCCCTAGGCTTTAGGCTCCCCTAGGCTAAGGCTAGGGCTCCCCTAGCCTTCAGGCAAGGGCACCACTAGGCTTTAGGCTAGGGCTCCCCTAGGCTAAGGCTAGGGCTCCCCTAGCCTTCAGGCTAGGGCACCCCTAGGCTTTAGGCTCCCCTAGGCTAAGGCTAGGGCTCCCCTAGCCTTCAGGCTAGGGCACCCCTAGGCTTTAGGCTAGGGCTCCCCTAGGCTAAGGCTAGGGCTCCCCTAGCCTTCAGGCTAGGGCACCCCTAGGCTTTAGGCTTCCCTAGGCTAAGGCTAGGGCTCCCCTAGCCTTCAGGCTAGGGCACCCCTAGGCTTTAGGCTAGGGCTCCCCTAGGCTAAGGCTAGGGCTCCCCTAGCCTTCAGGCTAGGGCACCCCTAGGCTTTAGGCTCCCCTAGGCTAAGGCTAGGGCTCCCCTAGCCTTCAGGCTAGGGCACCCCTAGGCTTTAGGCTAGGGCTCCCCTAGGCTAAGGCTAGGGCTCCACTAGCCTTCAGGCTAGGGCACCCCTAGGCTTTAGGCTCCCCTAGGCTAAGGCTAGGGCTCCCCTAGCCTTCAGGCTAGGGCACCCCTAGGCTTTAGGCTAGGGCTCCCCTAGGCTAAGGCTAGGGCTCCCCTAGCCTTCAGGCTAGGGCACCCCTAGGCTTTAGGCTCCCCTAGGCTAAGGCTAGGGCTCCCCTAGCCTTCAGGCTAGGGCACCCCTAGGCTTTAGGCTCCCCTAGGCTAAGGCTAGGGCTCCCCTAGCCTTCAGGCTAGGGCACCCCTAGGCTTTAGGCTAGGGCTCCCCTAGGCTAAGGCTAGGGCTCCCCTAGCCTTCAGGCTAGGGCACCCCTAGGCTTTAGGCTCCCCTAGGCTAAGGCTAGGGCTCCCCTAGCCTTCAGGCTAGGTCACCCCTAGGCTTTAGGCTAGGGCTCCCCTAGGCTAAGGCTAGGGCTCCCCTAGCCTTCAGGCTAGGGCACCCCTAGGCTTTAGGCTCCCCTAGGCTAAGGCTAGGGCTCCCCTAGCCTTCAGGCTAGGGCACCCCTAGGCTTTAGGCTAGGGCTCCCCTAGGCTAAGGCTAGGGCTCCCCTAGCCTTCAGGCTAGGGCACCCCTAGGCTTTAGGCTCCCCTAGGCTAAGGCTAGGGCTCCCCTAGCCTTCAGGCTAGGGCACCCCTAGGCTTTAGGCTAGGGCTCCCCTAGGCTAAGGCTAGGGCTCCCCTAGCCTTCAGGCTAGGGCACCCCTAGGCTTTAGGCTCCCCTAGGCTAAGGCTAGGGCTCCCCTAGCCTTCAGGCTAGGGCACCCCTAGGCTTTCGGCTAGGGCTCCCCTAGGCTAAGGCTAGGGCTCCCCTAGCCTTCAGGCTAGGGCACCCCTAGGCTTTAGGCTCCCCTAGGCTAAGGCTAGGGCTCCCCTAGCCTTCAGGCTAGGGCACCCCTAGGCTTTAGGCTAGGGCTCCCCTAGGCTAAGGCTAGGGCTCCCCTAGCCTTCAGGCTAGGGCACCCCTAGGCTTTAGGCTCCCCTAGGCTAAGGCTAGGGCTCCCCTAGCCTTCAGGCTAGGGCACCCCTAGGCTTTAGGCTAGGGCTCCCCTAGGCTAAGGCTAGGGCTCCCCTAGCCTTCAGGCTAGGGCACCCCTAGGCTTTAGGCTCCCCTAGGCTAAGGCTAGGGCTCCCCTAGCCTTCAGGCTAGGGCACCCCTAGGCTTTAGGCTAGGGCTCCCCTAGGCTAAGGCTAGGGCTCCCCTAGCCTTCAGGCTAGGGCACCCCTAGCCTTTAGGCTCCCCTAGGCTAAGGCTAGGGCTCCCCTAGCCTTCAGGCTAGGGCACCCCTATGCTTTAGGCTAGGGCTCCCCTAGGCTAAGGCTAGGGCTCCCCTAGCCTTCAGGCTAGGGCACCCCTAGGCTTTAGGCTCCCCTAGGCTAAGGCGAGGGCTCCCCTAGCCTTCAGGCTAGGGCACCCCTAGGCTTTAGGCTCCCCTAGGCTAAGGCGAGGGCTCCCTTAGCCTTCAGGCTAGGGCACCCCTAGGCTTTAGGCTAGGGCTCCCCTAGGCTAAGGCTAGGGCTCCCCTAGCCTTCAGGCTAGGGCACCCCTAGGCTTTAGGCTAGGGCTCCCCTAGGCTAAGGCTAGGGCTCCCCTAGCCTTCAGGCTAGGGCACCCCTAGGCTTTAGGCTAGGGCTACCCTAGGCTAAGGCTAGGGCTCCCCTAGCCTTCAGGCTAGGGCACCCCTAGGCTTTAGGCTCCCCTAGGCTAAGGCTAGGGCTCCCCTAGCCTTCAGGCTAGGGCACCCCTAGGCTTTAGGCTCCCCTAGGCTAAGGCTAGGGCTCCCCTAGCCTTCAGGCTAGGGCACTCCTAGGCTTTAGGCTCCCCTAGGCAAAGGGTAGGGCTCCCCTAGCCTTCAGGCTAGGGCACCCCTAGGCTTTAGGCTAGGGCTCCCCTAGGCTAAGGCTAGGGCTCCCCTAGCCTTCAGGCTAGGGCACCCCTAGGCTTTAGGCTCCCCTAGGCTAAGGCTAGGGCTCCCCTTGCCTTCAGGCTAGGGCACCCCTAGGCTTTAGGCTAGGGCTCCCCTAGGCTAAGGCTAGGGCTCCCCTAGCCTTCAGGCTAGGGCACCCCTAGGCTTTAGGCTCCCCTAGGCTAAGGCTAGGGCTCCCCTAGCCTTCAGGCTAGGGCACCCCTAGGCTTTAGGCTAGGGCTCCCCTAGGCTAAGGCTAGGGCTCCCCTAGCCTTCAGGCTAGGGCACCCCTAGGCTTTAGGCTCCCCTAGGCTAAGGCTAGGGCTCCCCTAGCCTTCAGGCTAGGGCACCCCTAGGCTTTAGGCTAGGGCTCCCCTAGGCTAAGGCTAGGGCTCCCCTAGCCTTCAGGCTAGGGCACCCCTAGGCTTTAGGCTCCCCTAGGCTAAGGCTAGGGCTCCCCTAGCCTTCAGGCTAGGGCACCCCTATGCTTTAGGCTCCCCTAGGCTAAGGCTAGGGCTCCCCTAGCCTTCAGGCTAGGGCACCCCTAGGCTTTAGGCTAGGGCTCCCATAGGCTATTGCTAGGGCTCCCCTAGCCTTCAGGCTAGGGCACCCCTAGGCTTTAGGCTCCCCTAGGCTAAGGCTAGGGCTCCCCTAGCCTTCAGGCTAGAGCACCCCTAGGCTTTAGGCTAGGGCTCCCCTAGGCTAAGGCTAGGGCTCCCCTAGCCTTCAGGCTAGGGCACCCCTAGGCTTTAGGCTCCCCTAGGCTAAGGCTAGGGCTCCCCTAGACTTCAGGCTAGGGCACCCCTAGGCTTTAGGCTCCCCTAGGCTAAGGCTAGGGCTCCCCTAGCCTTCAGGCTAGGGCACCCCTAGGCTTTAGGCTCCCCTAGGCTAAGGCTAGGGCTCCCCTAGCCTTCAGGCTAGGGCACCCCTAGGCTTTAGGCTAGGGCTCCCCTAGGCTAAGGCTAGGGCTCCCCTAGCCTTCAGGCTAGGGCACCCCTAGGCTTTAGGCTCCCCTAGGCTAAGGCTAGGGCTCCCCTAGCCTTCAGGCTAGGGCACCCCTAGGCTTTAGGCTAGGGCTCCCCTAGGCTAAGGCTAGGGCTCCCCTAGCCTTCAGGCTAGGGCACCCCTAGGCTTTAGGCTCCCCTAGGCTAAGGCTAGGGCTCCCCTAGCCTTCAGGCTAGGGCACCCCTAGGCTTTAGGCTAGGGCTCCCCTAGGCTAAGGCTAGGGCTCCCCTAGCCTTCAGGCTAGGGCACCCCTAGGCTTTAGGCTCCCCTAGGCTAAGGCTAGGGCTCCCCTAGCCTTCAGGCTAGGGCACCCCTAGGCTTTAGGCTAGGGCTCCCCTAGTCTAAGGCTAGGGCTCCCCTAGCCTTCAGGCTAGGGCACCCCTAGGCTTTAGGCTCCCCTAGGCTAAGGCTAGGGCTCCCCTAGCCTTCAGGCTAGGGCACCCCTAGGCTTTAGGCTAGGGCTCCCCTAGTCTAAGGCTAGGGCTCCCCTAGCCTTCAGGCTAGGGCACCCCTAGGCTTTAGGCTCCCCTAGGCTAAGGCTAGGGCTCCCCTAGCCTTCAGGCTAGGGCACACCTAGGCTTTAGGCTAGGGCTCCCCTAGGCTAAGGCTAGGGCTCCCCTAGCCTTCAGGCTAGGGCACCCCTAGGCTTTAGGCTCCCCTAGGCTAAGGCTAGGGCTCCCCTAGCCTTCAGGCTAGGGCACCCCTAGGCTTTAGGCTAGGGCTCCCCTAGGCTAAGGCTAGGGCTCCCCTAGCCTTCAGGCTAGGGCACCCCTAGGCTTTAGGCTCCCCTAGGCTAAGGCTAGGGCTCCCCTAGCCTTCAGGCTAGGGCACCCCTAGGCTTTAGGCTAGGGCTCCCCTAGGCTAAGGCTAGGGCTCCCCTAGCCTTCAGGCTAGGGCACCCCTAGGCTTTAGGCTCCCCTAGGCTAAGGCTAGGGCTCCCCTAGCCTTCAGGCTAGGGCACCCCTAGGCTTTAGGCTAGGGCTCCCCTAGGCTAAGGCTAGGGCTCCCCTAGCCTTCAGGCTAGGGCACCCCTAGGCTTTAGGCTCCCCTAGGCTAAGGCTAGGGCTCCCCTAGCCTTCAGGCTAGGGCACCCCTAGGCTTTAGGCTAGGGCTCCCCTAGGCTAAGGCTAGGGCTCCCCTAGCCTTCAGGCTAGGGCACCCCTAGGCTTTAGGCTCCCCTAGGCTAAGGCTAGGGCTCCCCTAGCCTTCAGGCTAGGGCACCCCTAGGCTTTAGGCTAGGGCTCCCCTAGGCTAAGGCTAGGGCTCCCCTAGCCTTCAGGCTAGGCTCCCCTAGGCTAAGGCTAGGGCTCCCCTAGCCTTCAGGCTAGGGCACCCCTAGGCTTTAGGCTAGGGCTCCCCTAGGCTAAGGCTAGGGCTCCCCTAGCCTTCAGGCTAGGGCACCCCTAGGCTTTAGGCTCCCCTAGGCTAAGGCTAGGGCTACCCTAGCCTTCAGGCTAGGGCACCCCTAGGCTTTAGGCTAGGGCTCCCCTAGGCTAAGGCTAGGGCTCCCCTAGCCTTCAGGCTAGGGCACCCCTAGGCTTTAGGCTAGGGCTCCCCTAGGCTAAGGCTAGGGCTCCCCTAGCCTTCAGGCTAGGGCACCCCTAGGCTTTAGGCTCCCCTAGGCTAAGGCTAGGGCTCCCCTAGCCTTCAGGCTAGGGCACCCCTAGGCTTTAGGCTAGGGCTCCCCTAGGCTAAGGCTAGGGCTCCCCTAGCCTTCAGGCTAGGGCACCCCTAGGCTTTAGGCTCCCCTAGGTTAAGGCTAGGGCTCCCCTAGCCTTCAGGCTAGGGCACCCCTAGGCTTTAGGCTAGGGCTCCCCTAGGCTAAGGCTAGGGCTCCCCTAGCCTTCAGGCTAGGGCACCCCTAGGCTTTAGGCTCCCCTAGGCTAAGGCTAGGGCTCCCCTAGCCTTCAGGCTAGGGCACCCCTAGGCTTTAGGCTAGGGCTCCCCTAGGCTAAGGCTAGGGCTCCCCTAGCCTTCATGCTAGGGCACCCCTAGGCTTTAGGCTAGGGCTCCCCTAGACTAAGGCTAGGGCTCCCGTAGCCTTCAGGCTAGGGCACCCCTAGGCTTTAGGCTCCCCTAGGCTAAGGCTAGGGCTCCCCTAGCCTTCAGGCTAGGGCACCCCTAGGCTTTAAGCTAGGGCTCCCCTAGGCTAATTCTAGGGCTCCCCTAGCCTTCAGGCTAGGGCACCCCTAGGCTTTAGGCTCCCCTAGGCTAAGGCTAGGGCTCCCCTAGCCTTCAGGCTAGGGCACCCCTAGGCTTTAGGCTAGGGCTCCCCTAGGCTAAGGCTAGGGCTCCCCTAGCCTTCAGGCTAGGGCACCCCTAGGCTTTAGGCTCCCCTAGGCTAAGGCTAGGGCTCCCCTAGCCTTCAGGCTAGGGCACCCCTGGGCTTTAGGCTAGGGCTCCCCTAGGCTAAGGCTAGGGCTCCCCTAGCCTTCAGGCTAGGTCACCCCTAGGCTTTAGGCTCCCCTAGGCTAAGGCTAGGGCTCCCCTAGCCTTCAGGCTAGGGCACCCCTAGGCTTTAGGCTAGGGCTCCCCTAGGCTAAGGCTAGGGCTCCCCTAGGCTTCAGGCTAGGGCACCCCTAGGCTTTAGGCTCCCCTAGGCTAAGGCTAGGGCTCCCCTAGCCTTCAGGCTAGGGCACCACTAGGCTTTAGGCTAGGGCTCCCCTAGGCTAAGGCTAGGGCTCCCCTAGCCTTCAGGCTAGGGCACCCCTAGGCTTTAGGCTCCCCTAGGCTAAGGCTAGGGCTCCCCTAGCCTTCAGGCAAGGGCACCACTAGGCTTTAGGCTAGGGCTCCCCTAGGCTAAGGCTAGGGCTCCCCTAGCCTTCAGGCTAGGGCACCCCTAGGCTTTAGGCTCCCCTAGGCTAAGGCTAGGGCTCTCCTAGCCTTCAGGCTAGGGCACCCCTAGGCTTTAGGCTAGGGCTCCCCTAGGCTAAGGCTAGGGCTCCCCTAGCCTTCAGGCTAGGGCACACCTAGGCTTTAGGCTTCTCTAGGCTAAGGCTAGGGCTCCCCTAGCCTTCAGGCTAGGGCACCCCTAGGCTTTAGGCTAGGACACCCCTAGGCTAAGGCTAGGGCTCCCCTAGCCTTCAGGCTAGGGCACCCCTAGGCTTTAGGCTCCCCTAGGCTAAGGCTAGGGCTCCCCTAGCCTCAGGCTAGGGCACCCCTAGGCTTTAGGCTAGGGCTCCCCTAGGCTAAGGCTAGGGCTCCCCTAGCCTTCAGGCTAGGGCACCCCTAGGCTTTAGGCTAGGGCTCCCCTAGGCTAAGGCTAGGGCTCCCCTAGCCTTCAGGCTAGGGCACCCCTAGGCTTTAGGCTAGGGCTCCCCTAGGCTAAGGCTAGGGCTCCCCTAGCCTTCAGGCTAGGGCACCCCTAGGCTTTAGGCTCCCCTAGGCTAAGGCGAGGGCTCCCCTAGCCTTCAGGCTAGGGCACCCCTAGGCTTTAGGCTAGGGCTCCCCTAGGCTAAGGCTAGGGCTCCCCTAGCCTTCAGGCTAGGGCACCCCTAGGCTTTAGGCTCCCCTAGGCTAAGGCTAGGGCTCCCCTAGCCTTCAGGCTAGGGCACCCCTAGGCTTTAGGCTCCCCTAGGCTAAGGCTAGGGCTCCCCTAGCCTTCAGGCTAGGGCACCCCTAGGCTTTAGGCTAGGGCTCCCCTAGGCTAAGGCTAGGGCTCCCCTAGCCTTCAGGCTAGGGCACCCCTAGGCTTTAGGCTCCCCTAGGCTAAGGCTAGGGCTCCCCTAGCCTTCAGGCTAGGGCACCCCTGGGCTTTAGGCTAGGGCTCCCCTAGGCTAAGGCTAGGGCTCCCCTAGCCTTCAGGCTAGGTCACCCCTAGGCTTTAGGCTCCCCTAGGCTAAGGCTAGGGCTCCCCTAGCCTTCAGGCTAGGGCACCCCTAGGCTTTAGGCTAGGGCTCCCCTAGGCTAAGGCTAGGGCTCCCCTAGCCTTCAGGCTAGGGCACCCCTAGGCTTTAGGCTCCCCTAGGCTAAGGCTAGGGCTCCCCTAGCCTTCAGGCTAGGGCACCACTAGGCTTTAGGCTAGGGCTCCCCTAGGCTAAGGCTAGGGCTCCCCTAGCCTTCAGGCTAGGGCACCCCTAGGCTTTAGGCTCCCCTAGGCTAAGGCTAGGGCTCCCCTAGCCTTCAGGCAAGGGCACCACTAGGCTTTAGGCTAGGGCTCCCCTAGGCTAAGGCTAGGGCTCCCCTAGCCTTCAGGCTAGGGCACCCCTAGGCTTTAGGCTCCCCTAGGCTAAGGCTAGGGCTCCCCTAGCCTTCAGGCTAGGGCACCCCTAGGCTTTAGGCTAGGGCTCCCCTAGGCTAAGGCTAGGGCTCCCCTAGCCTTCAGGCTAGGGCACCCCTAGGCTTTAGGCTTCCCTAGGCTAAGGCTAGGGCTCCCCTAGCCTTCAGGCTAGGGCACCCCTAGGCTTTAGGCTAGGGCTCCCCTAGGCTAAGGCTAGGGCTCCCCTAGCCTTCAGGCTAGGGCACCCCTAGGCTTTAGGCTCCCCTAGGCTAAGGCTAGGGCTCCCCTAGCCTTCAGGCTAGGGCACCCCTAGGCTTTAGGCTAGGGCTCCCCTAGGCTAAGGCTAGGGCTCCCCTAGCCTTCAGGCTAGGGCACCCCTAGGCTTTAGGCTCCCCTAGGCTAAGGCTAGGGCTCCCCTAGCCTTCAGGCTAGGGCACCCCTAGGCTTTAGGCTAGGGCTCCCCTAGGCTAAGGCTAGGGCTCCCCTAGCCTTCAGGCTAGGGCACCCCTAGGCTTTAGGCTCCCCTAGGCTAAGGCTAGGGCTCCCCTAGCCTTCAGGCTAGGGCACCCCTAGGCTTTAGGCTCCCCTAGGCTAAGGCTAGGGCTCCCCTAGCCTTCAGGCTAGGGCACCCCTAGGCTTTAGGCTAGGGCTCCCCTAGGCTAAGGCTAGGGCTCCCCTAGCCTTCAGGCTAGGGCACCCCTAGGCTTTAGGCTCCCCTAGGCTAAGGCTAGGGCTCCCCTAGCCTTCAGGCTAGGGCACCCCTATGCTTTAGGCTCCCCTAGGCTAAGGCTAGGGCTCCCCTAGCCTTCAGGCTAGGGCACCCCTAGGCTTTAGGCTAGGGCTCCCATAGGCTATTGCTAGGGCTCCCCTAGCCTTCAGGCTAGGGCACCCCTAGGCTTTAGGCTCCCCTAGGCTAAGGCTAGGGCTCCCCTAGCCTTCAGGCTAGAGCACCCCTAGGCTTTAGGCTAGGGCTCCCCTAGGCTAAGGCTAGGGCTCCCCTAGCCTTCAGGCTAGGGCACCCCTAGGCTTTAGGCTCCCCTAGGCTAAGGCTAGGGATCCCCTAGACTTCAGGCTAGGGCACCCCTAGGCTTTAGGCTCCCCTAGGCTAAGGCTAGGGCTCCCCTAGCCTTCAGGCTAGGGCACCCCTAGGCTTTAGGCTCCCCTAGGCTAAGGCTAGGGCTCCCCTAGCCTTCAGGCTAGGGCACCCCTAGGCTTTAGGCTAGGGCTCCCCTAGGCTAAGGCTAGGGCTCCCCTAGCCTTCAGGCTAGGGCACCCCTAGGCTTTAGGCTCCCCTAGGCTAAGGCTAGGGCTCCCCTAGCCTTCAGGCTAGGGCACCCCTAGGCTTTAGGCTAGGGCTCCCCTAGGCTAAGGCTAGGGCTCCCCTAGCCTTCAGGCTAGGGCACCCCTAGGCTTTAGGCTCCCCTAGGCTAAGGCTAGGGCTCCCCTAGCCTTCAGGCTAGGGCACCCCTAGGCTTTAGGCTAGGGCTCCCCTAGGCTAAGGCTAGGGCTCCCCTAGCCTTCAGGCTAGGGCACCCCTAGGCTTTAGGCTCCCCTAGGCTAAGGCTAGGGCTCCCCTAGCCTTCAGGCTAGGGCACCCCTAGGCTTTAGGCTAGGGCTCCCCTAGTCTAAGGCTAGGGCTCCCCTAGCCTTCAGGCTAGGGCACCCCTAGGCTTTAGGCTCCCCTAGGCTAAGGCTAGGGCTCCCCTAGCCTTCAGGCTAGGGCACCCCTAGGCTTTAGGCTAGGGCTCCCCTAGTCTAAGGCTAGGGCTCCCCTAGCCTTCAGGCTAGGTCACCCCTAGGCTTTAGGCTCCCCTAGGCTAAGGCTAGGGCTCCCCTAGCCTTCAGGCTAGGGCACACCTAGGCTTTAGGCTAGGGCTCCCCTAGGCTAAGGCTAGGGCTCCCCTAGCCTTCAGGCTAGGGCACCCCTAGGCTTTAGGCTCCCCTAGGCTAAGGCTAGGGCTCCCCTAGCCTTCAGGCTAGGGCACCCCTAGGCTTTAGGCTAGGGCTCCCCTAGGCTAAGGCTAGGGCTCCCCTAGCCTTCAGGCTAGGGCACCCCTAGGCTTTAGGCTCCCCTAGGCTAAGGCTAGGGCTCCCCTAGCCTTCAGGCTAGGGCACCCCTAGGCTTTAGGCTAGGGCTCCCCTAGGCTAAGGCTAGGGCTCCCCTAGCCTTCAGGCTAGGGCACCCCTAGGCTTTAGGCTCCCCTAGGCTAAGGCTAGGGCTCCCCTAGCCTTCAGGCTAGGGCACCCCTAGGCTTTAGGCTAGGGCTCCCCTAGGCTAAGGCTAGGGCTCCCCTAGCCTTCAGGCTAGGGCACCCCTAGGCTTTAGGCTCCCCTAGGCTAAGGCTAGGGCTCCCCTAGCCTTCAGGCTAGGGCACCCCTAGGCTTTAGGCTAGGGCTCCCCTAGGCTAAGGCTAGGGCTCCCCTAGCCTTCAGGCTAGGGCACCCCTAGGCTTTAGGCTCCCCTAGGCTAAGGCTAGGGCTCCCCTAGCCTTCAGGCTAGGGCACCCCTAGGCTTTAGGCTAGGGCTCCCCTAGGCTAAGGCTAGGGCTCCCCTAGCCTTCAGGCTAGGCTCCCCTAGGCTAAGGCTAGGGCTCCCCTAGCCTTCAGTCTAGGGCACCCCTAGGCTTTAGGCTAGGGCTCCCCTAGGCTAAGGCTAGGGCTCCCCTAGCCTTCAGGCTAGGGCACCCCTAGGCTTTAGGCTCCCCTAGGCTAAGGCTAGGGCTACCCTAGCCTTCAGGCTAGGGCACCCCTAGGCTTTAGGCTAGGGCTCCCCTAGGCTAAGGCTAGGGCTCCCCTAGCCTTCAGGCTAGGGCACCCCTAGGCTTTAGGCTAGGGCTCCCCTAGGCTAAGGCTAGGGCTCCCCTAGCCTTCAGGCTAGGGCACCCCTAGGCTTTAGGCTCCCCTAGGCTAAGGCTAGGGCTCCCCTAGCCTTCAGGCTAGGGCACCCCTAGGCTTTAGGCTAGGGCTCCCCTAGGCTAAGGCTAGGGCTCCCCTAGCCTTCAGGCTAGGGCACCCCTAGGCTTTAGGCTCCCCTAGGTTAAGGCTAGGGCTCCCCTAGCCTTCAGGCTAGGGCACCCCTAGGCTTTAGGCTAGGGCTCCCCTAGGCTAAGGCTAGGGCTCCCCTAGCCTTCAGGCTAGGGCACCCCTAGGCTTTAGGCTCCCCTAGGCTAAGGCTAGGGCTCCCCTAGCCTTCAGGCTAGGGCACCCCTAGGCTTTAGGCTAGGGCTCCCCTAGGCTAAGGCTAGGGCTCCCCTAGCCTTCATGCTAGGGCACCCCTAGGCTTTAGGCTAGGGCTCCCCTAGACTAAGGCTAGGGCTCCCGTAGCCTTCAGGCTAGGGCACCCCTAGGCTTTAGGCTCCCCTAGACTAGGGCACCCCTAGGCTTTAGGCTAGGGCTCCCCTAGGCTAAGGCTAGGGCTCCCCTAGCCTTCAGGCTAGGGCACCCCTAGGCTTTAGGCTCCCCTAGGCTAAGGCTAGGGCTCCCCTAGCCTTCAGGCTAGGGCACCCCTGGGCTTTAGGCTAGGGCTCCCCTAGGCTAAGGCTAGGGCTCCCCTAGCCTTCAGGCTAGGTCACCCCTAGGCTTTAGGCTCCCCTAGGCTAAGGCTAGGGCTCCCCTAGCCTTCAGGCTAGGGCACCCCTAGGCTTTAGGCTAGGGCTCCCCTAGGCTAAGGCTAGGGCTCCCCTAGGCTTCAGGCTAGGGCACCCCTAGGCTTTAGGCTCCCCTAGGCTAAGGCTAGGGCTCCCCTAGCCTTCAGGCTAGGGCACCACTAGGCTTTAGGCTAGGGCTCCCCTAGGCTAAGGCTAGGGCTCCCCTAGCCTTCAGGCTAGGGCACCCCTAGGCTTTAGGCTCCCCTAGGCTAAGGCTAGGGCTCCCCTAGCCTTCAGGCAAGGGCACCACTAGGCTTTAGGCTAGGGCTCCCCTAGGCTAAGGCTAGGGCTCCCCTAGCCTTCAGGCTAGGGCACCCCTAGGCTTTAGGCTCCCCTAGGCTAAGGCTAGGGCTCTCCTAGCCTTCAGGCTAGGGCACCCCTAGGCTTTAGGCTAGGGCTCCCCTAGGCTAAGGCTAGGGCTCCCCTAGCCTTCAGGCTAGGGCACACCTAGGCTTTAGGCTTCCCTAGGCTAAGGCTAGGGCTCCCCTAGCCTTCAGGCTAGGGCACCCCTAGGCTTTAGGCTAGGACACCCCTAGGCTAAGGCTAGGGCTCCCCTAGCCTTCAGGCTAGGGCACCCCTAGGCTTTAGGCTCCCCTAGGCTAAGGCTAGGGCTCCCCTAGCCTTCAGGCTAGGGCACCCCTAGGCTTTAGGCTAGGGCTCCCCTAGGCTAAGGCTAGGGCTCCCCTAGCCTTCAGGCTAGGGCACCCCTAGGCTTTAGGCTAGGGCTCCCCTAGGCTAAGGCTAGGGCTCCCCTAGCCTTCAGGCTAGGGCACCCCTAGGCTTTAGGCTCCCCTAGGCTAAGGCTAGGGCTCCCCTAGCCTTCAGGCTAGGGCACCCCTAGGCTTTAGGCTAGGGCTCCCCTAGGCTAAGGCTAGGGCTCCCCTAGCCTTCAGGCTAGGGCACCCCTAGGCTTTAGGCTCCCCTAGGCTAAGGCTAGGGCTCCCCTAGCCTTCAGGCTAGGGCACCCCTAGGCTTTAGGCTCCCCTAGGCTAAGGCTAGGGCTCCCCTAGCCTTCAGGCTAGGGCACCCCTAGGCTTTAGGCTAGGGCTCCCCTAGGCTAAGGCTAGGGCTCCCCTAGCCTTCAGGCTAGGGCACCCCTAGGCTTTAGGCTCCCCTAGGCTAAGGCTAGGGCTCCCCTAGCCTTCAGGCTAGGGCACCCCTGGGCTTTAGGCTAGGGCTCCCCTAGGCTAAGGCTAGGGCTCCCCTAGCCTTCAGGCTAGGTCACCCCTAGGCTTTAGGCTCCCCTAGGCTAAGGCTAGGGCTCCCCTAGCCTTCAGGCTAGGGCACCCCTAGGCTTTAGGCTAGGGCTCCCCTAGGCTAAGGCTAGGGCTCCCCTAGCCTTCAGGCTAGGGCACCCCTAGGCTTTAGGCTCCCCTAGGCTAAGGCTAGGGCTCCCCTAGCCTTCAGGCTAGGGCACCACTAGGCTTTAGGCTAGGGCTCCCCTAGGCTAAGGCTAGGGCTCCCCTAGCCTTCAGGCTAGGGCACCCCTAGGCTTTAGGCTCCCCTAGGCTAAGGCTAGGGCTCCCCTAGCCTTCAGGCAAGGGCACCACTAGGCTTTAGGCTAGGGCTCCCCTAGGCTAAGGCTAGGGCTCCCCTAGCCTTCAGGCTAGGGCACCCCTAGGCTTTAGGCTCCCCTAGGCTAAGGCTAGGGCTTCCCTAGCCTTCAGGCTAGGGCACCCCTAGGCTTTAGGCTAGGGCTCCCCTAGGCTAAGGCTAGGGCTCCCCTAGCCTTCAGGCTAGGGCACCCCTAGGCTTTAGGCTTCCCTAGGCTAAGGCTAGGGCTCCCCTAGCCTTCAGGCTAGGGCACCCCTAGGCTTTAGGCTAGGGCTCCCCTAGGCTAAGGCTAGGGCTCCCCTAGCCTTCAGGCTAGGGCACCCCTAGGCTTTAGGCTCCCCTAGGCTAAGGCTAGGGCTACCCTAGCCTTCAGGCTAGGGCACCCCTAGGCTTTAGGCTAGGGCTCCCCTAGGCTAAGGCTAGGGCTCCCCTAGCCTTCAGGCTAGGGCACCCCTAGGCTTTAGGCTCCCCTAGGCTAAGGCTAGGGCTCCCCTAGCCTTCAGGCTAGGGCACCCCTAGGCTTTAGGCTAGGGCTCCCCTAGGCTAAGGCTAGGGCTCCCCTAGCCTTCAGGCTAGGGCACCCCTAGGCTTTAGGCTCCCCTAGGCTAAGGCTAGGGCTCCCCTAGCCTTCAGGCTAGGGCACCCCTAGGCTTTAGGCTCCCCTAGGCTAAGGCTAGGGCTCCCCTAGCCTTCAGGCTAGGGCACCCCTAGGCTTTAGGCTAGGGCTCCCCTAGGCTAAGGCTAGGGCTCCCCTAGCCTTCAGGCTAGGGCACCCCTAGGCTTTAGGCTCCCCTAGGCTAAGGCTAGGGCTCCCCTAGCCTTCAGGCTAGGTCACCCCTAGGCTTTAGGCTAGGGCTCCCCTAGGCTAAGGCTAGGGCTCCCCTAGCCTTCAGGCTAGGGCACCCCTAGGCTTTAGGCTCCCCTAGGCTAAGGCTAGGGCTCCCCTAGCCTTCAGGCTAGGGCACCCCTAGGCTTTAGGCTAGGGCTCCCCTAGGCTAAGGCTAGGGCTCCTCTAGCCTTCAGGCTAGGGCACCCCTAGGCTTTAGGCTCCCCTAGGCTAAGGCTAGGGCTCCCCTAGCCTTCAGGCTAGGGCACCCCTAGGCTTTAGGCTAGGGCTCCCCTAGGCTAAGGCTAGGGCTCCCCTAGCCTTCAGGCTAGGGCACCCCTAGGCTTTAGGCTCCCCTAGGCTAAGGCTAGGGCTCCCCTAGCCTTCAGGCTAGGGCACCCCTAGGCTTTAGGCTAGGGCTCCCCTAGGCTAAGGCTAGGGCTCCCCTAGCCTTCAGGCTAGGGCACCCCTAGGCTTTAGGCTCCCCTAGGCTAAGGCTAGGGCTCCCCTAGCCTTCAGGCTAGGGCACCCCTAGGCTTTAGGCTAGGGCTCCCCTAGGCTAAGGCTAGGGCTCCCCTAGCCTTCAGGCTAGGGCACCCCTAGGCTTTAGGCTCCCCTAGGCTAAGGCTAGGGCTCCCCTAGCCTTCAGGCTAGGGCACCCCTAGGCTTTAGGCTAGGGCTCCCCTAGGCTAAGGCTAGGGCTCCCCTAGCCTTCAGGCTAGGGCACCCCTAGGCTTTAGGCTCCCCTAGGCTAAGGCTAGGGCTCCCCTAGCCTTCAGGCTAGGGCACCCCTAGGCTTTAGGCTAGGGCTCCCCTAGCCTTCAGGCTAGGGCACCCCTAGGCTTTAGGCTCCCCTAGGCTAAGGCTAGGGCTCCCCTAGCCTTCAGGCTAGGGCACCCCTAGGCTTTAGGCTAGGGCTCCCCTAGGCTAAGGCTAGGGCTCCCCTAGCCTTCAGGCTAGGGCACCCCTAGCCTTTAGGCTCCCCTAGGCTAAGGCTAGGGCTCCCCTAGCCTTCAGGCTAGGGCACCCCTATGCTTTAGGCTAGGGCTACCCTAGGCTAAGGCTAGGGCTCCCCTAGCCTTCAGGCTAGGGCACCCCTAGGCTTTAGGCTCCCCTAGGTTAAGGCTAGGGCTCCCCTAGCCTTCAGGCTAGGGCACCCCTAGGCTTTAGGCTAGGGCTCCCCTAGGCTAAGGCTAGGGCTCCCCTAGCCTTCAGGCTAGGGCACCCCTAGGCTTTAGGCTCCCCTAGGCTAAGGCTAGGGCTCCCCTAGCCTTCAGGCTAGGGCACCCCTAGGCTTTAGGCTAGGGCTCCCCTAGGCTAAGGCTAGGGCTCCCCTAGCCTTCAGGCTAGGGCACCCCTAGGCTTTAGGCTCCCCTAGGCTAAGGCTAGGGCTCCCCTAGCCTTCAGGCTAGGGCACCCCTAGGCTTTAGGCTCCCCTAGGCTAAGGCTAGGGCTCCCCTAGCCTTCAGGCTAGGGCACCCCTAGGCTTTAGGCTCCCCTAGGCTAAGGCTAGGGCTCCCCTAGCCTTCAGGCTAGGGCACCCCTAGGCTTTAGGCTAGGGCTCCCCTAGGCTAAGGCTAGGGCTCCCCTAGCCTTCAGGCTAGGGCACCCCTAGGCTTTAGGCTCCCCTAGGCTAAGGCTAGGGCTCCCCTAGCCTTCAGGCTAGGGCACCCCTAGGCTTTAGGCTAGGGCTCCCCTAGCCTTCAGGCTAGGGCACCCCTAGGCTTTAGGCTCCCCTAGGCTAAGGCTAGGGCTCCCCTAGCCTTCAGGCTAGGGCACCCCTAGGCTTTAGGCTCCCCTAGGCTAAGGCTAGGGCTCCCCTAGCCTTCAGGCTAGGGCACCCCTAGGCTTTAGGCTAGGGTTCCCCTAGGCTAAGGCTAGGGCTCCCCTAGCCTTCAGGCTAGGGCACCCCTAGGCTTTAGGCTCCCCTAGGCTAAGGCTAGGGCTCCCCTAGCCTTCAGGCTAGGGCACCCCTAGGCTTTAGGCTAGGGCTTCCCTAGGCTAAGGCTAGGGCTCCCCTAGCCTTCAGGCTAGGGCACCCCTAGGCTTTAGGCTCCCCTAGGCTAAGGCTAGGGCTCCCCTAGCCTTCAGGCTAGGGCACCCCTAGGCTTTAGGCTAGGGCTCCCCTAGGCTAAGGCTAGGGCTCCCCTAGCCTTCAGGCTAGGGCACCCCTAGGCTTTAGGCTCCCCTAGGCTAAGGCTAGGGCTCCCCTAGCCTTCAGGCTAGGGCACCCCTAGGCTTTAGGCTAGGGCTCCCCTAGGCTAAGGCTAGGGCTCCCCTAGCCTTCAGGCTAGGGCACCCCTAGGCTTTAGGCTCCCCTAGGCTAAGGCTAGGGCTCCCCTAGCCTTCAGGCTAGGGCACCCCTAGGCTTTAGGCTAGAGCTCCCCTAGGCTAAGGCTAGGGCTCCCCTAGCCTTCAGGCTAGGGCACCCCTAGGCTTTAGGCTCCCCTAGGCTAAGGCTAGGGCTCCCCTAGCCTTCAGGCTAGGGCACCCCTAGGCTTTAGGCTAGGGCTCCCCTAGGCTAAGGCTAGGGCTCCCCTAGCCTGCCTTCAGGCTAGGGCACCCCTAGGCTTTGGGCTCCCCTAGGCTAAGGCTAGGGCTCCCCTAGCCTGCCTTCAGGCTAGGGCACCCCTAGGCTTTGGGCTCCCCTAGGCTAAGGCTAGGGCTCCCCTAGCCTGCCTTCAGGCTAGGGCACCCCTAGGCTTTGGGCTCCCCTAGGCTAAGGCTAGGGCTCCCCTAGCCTGCCTTCAGGCTAGGGCACCCCTAGGCTTTGGGCTCCCCTAGGCTAAGGCTAGGGCTCCCCTAGCCTGCCTTCAGGCTAGGGCACCCCTAGGCTTTGGGCTCCCCTAGGCTAAGGCTAGGGCTCCCCTAGCCTGCCTTCAGGCTAGGGCACCCCTAGGCTTTGGGCTCCCCTAGGCTAAGGCTAGGGCTCCCCTAGGCTGCCTTCAGGCTAGGGCACCCCTAGGCTTTGGGCTCCCCTAGGCTAAGGCTAGGGCTCCCCTAGGCTGCCTTCAGGCTAGGGCACCCCTAGGCTTTGGGCTCCCCTAGGCTAAGGCTAGGGCTCCCCTAGCCTGCCTTCAGGCTAGGGCACCCCTAGGCTTTGGGATCCCCTAGGCTAAGGCTAGGGCTCCCCTAGCCTGCCTTCAGGCTAGGGCACCCCTAGGCTTTGGGCCCCCCTAGGCTAAGGCTAGGGCTCCCCTAGCCTGCCTTCAGGCTAGGGCACCCCTAGGCTTTGGGCCCCCCTAGGCTAAGGCTAGGGCTCCCCTAGCCTGCCTTCAGGCTAGGGCACCCCTAGGCTTTGGGCCCCCCTAGGCTAAGGCTAGGGCTCCCCTAGCCTGCCTTCAGGCTAGGGCACCCCTAGGCTTTGGGCCCCCCTAGGCTAAGGCTAGGGCTCCCCTAGCCTGCCTTCAGGCTAGGGCACCCCTAGGCTTTGGGCCCCCCTAGGCTAAGGCTAGGGCTCCCCTAGCCTGCCTTCAGGCTAGGGCACCCCTAGGCTTTGGGCCCCCCTCGGCTAAGGCTAGGGCTCCCCTAGCCTGCCTTCAGGCTAGGGCACCCCTAGGCTTTGGGCCCCCCTCGGCTAAGGCTAGGGCTCCCCTAGCCTGCCTTCAGGCTAGGGCACCCCTAGGCTTTGGGCCCCCCTCGGCTAAGGCTAGGGCTCCCCTAGCCTGCCTTCAGGCTAGGGCACCCCTAGGCTTTGGGCCCCCCTCGGCTAAGGCTAGGGCTCCCCTAGCCTGCCTTCAGGCTAGGGCACCCCTAGGCTTTGGGCTCCCCTCGGCTAAGGCTAGGGCTCCCCTAGCCTGCCTTCAGGCTAGGGCACCCCTAGGCTTTGGGCTCCCCTAGGCTAAGGCTAGGGCTCCCCTAGCCTGCCTTCAGGCTAGGGCACCCCTAGGCTTTGGGCTCCCCTAGGCTAAGGCTAGGGCTCCCCTAGCCTGCCTTCAGGCTAGGGCACCCCTAGGCTTTGGGCTCCCCTAGGCTAAGGCTAGGGCTCCCCTAGCCTGCCTTCAGGCTAGGGCACCCCTAGGCTTTGGGCTCCCCTAGGCTAAGGCTAGGGCTCCCCTAGCCTGCCTTCAGGGTAGGGCACCCCTAGGCTTTGGGCTCCCCTAGGCTAAGGCTAGGGCTCCCCTAGCCTGCCTTCAGGCTAGGGCACCCCTAGGCTTTGGGCTCCCCTAGGCTAAGGCTAGGGCTCCCCTAGCCTGCCTTCAGGCTAGGGCACCCCTAGGCTTTGGGCTCCCCTAGGCTAAGGCTAGGGCTCCCCTAGCCTGCCTTCAGGCTAGGGCACCCCTAGGCTTTGGGCTCCCCTAGGCTAAGGCTAGGGCTCCCCTAGCCTGCCTTCAGGCTAGGGCACCCCTAGGCTTTGGGCTCCCCTAGGCTAAGGCTAGGGCTCCCCTAGCCTGCCTTCAGGCTAGGGCACCCCTAGGCTTTGGGCTCCCCTAGGCTAAGGCTAGGGCTCCCCTAGCCTGCCTTCAGGCTAGGGCACCCCTAGGCTTTGGGCTCCCCTAGGCTAAGGCTAGGGCTCCCCTAGCCTGCCTTCAGGCTAGGGCACCCCTAGGCTTTGGGCTCCCCTAGGCTAAGGCTAGGGCTCCCCTAGCCTGCCTTCAGGCTAGGGCACCCCTAGGCTTTGGGCTCCCCTAGGCTAAGGCTAGGGCTCCCCTAGCCTGCCTTCAGGCTAGGGCACCCCTAGGCTTTGGGCTCCCCTAGGCTAAGGCTAGGGCTCCCCTAGCCTGCCTTCAGGCTAGGGCACCCCTAGGCTTTGGGCTCCCCTAGGCTAAGGCTAGGGCTCCCCTAGCCTGCCTTCAGGCTAGGGCACCCCTAGGCTTTGGGCTCCCCTAGGCTAAGGCTAGGGCTCCCCTAGCCTGCCTTCAGGCTAGGGCACCCCTAGGCTTTGGGCTCCCCTAGGCTAAGGCTAGGGCTCCCCTAGCCTGCCTTCAGGCTAGGGCACCCCTAGGCTTTGGGCTCCCCTAGGCTAAGGCTAGGGCTCCCCTAGCCTGCCTTCAGGCTAGGGCACCCCTAGGCTTTGGGCTCCCCTAGGCTAAGGCTAGGGCTCCCCTAGCCTGCCTTCAGGCTAGGGCACCCCTAGGCTTTGGGCTCCCCTAGGCTAAGGCTAGGGCTCCCCTAGCCTGCCTTCAGGCTAGGGCACCCCTAGGCTTTGGGCTCCCCTAGGCTAAGGCTAGGGCTCCCCTAGCCTGCCTTCAGGCTAGGGCACCCCTAGGCTTTGGGCTCCCCTAGGCTAAGGCTAGGGCTCCCCTAGCCTGCCTTCAGGCTAGGGCACCCCTAGGCTTTGGGCTCCCCTAGGCTAAGGCTAGG
This sequence comes from Tenrec ecaudatus, assembly GCF_050624435.1. Taxonomy (NCBI): domain Eukaryota; kingdom Metazoa; phylum Chordata; class Mammalia; order Afrosoricida; family Tenrecidae; genus Tenrec; species Tenrec ecaudatus. The sequence goes on from NW_027458108.1 coordinate 113,282, forward strand.
GCTCCCCTAGCCTGCCTTCAGGCTAGGGCACCCCTAGGCTTTGGGCTCCCCTAGGCTAAGGCTAGGGCTCCCCTAGCCTGCCTTCAGGCTAGGGCACCCCTAGGCTTTGGGCTCCCCTAGGCTAAGGCTAGGGCTCCCCTAGCCTGCCTTCAGGCTAGGGCACCCCTAGGCTTTGGGCTCCCCTAGGCTAAGGCTAGGGCTCCCCTAGCGTGCCTTCAGGCTAGGGCACCCCTAGGCTTTAGGCTAGGGCTCCCCTAGGCTAAGGCTAGGGCTCCCCTAGCCTGCCTTCAGGCTAGGGCACCCCTAGGCTTTGGGCTCCCCTAGGCTAAGGCTAGGGCTCCCCTAGCCTGCCTTCAGGCTAGGGCACCCCTAGGCTTTGGGCTCCCCTAGGCTAAGGCTAGGGCTCCCCTAGCCTGCCTTCAGGCTAGGGCACCCCTAGGCTTTGGGCTCCCCTAGGCTAAGGCTAGGGCTCCCCTAGCCTGCCTTCAGGCTAGGGCACCCCTAGGCTTTGGGCTCCCCTAGGCTAAGGCTAGGGCTCCCCTAGCCTGCCTTCAGGCTAGGGCACCCCTAGGCTTTAGGCTAGGGCTCCCCTAGGCTAAGGCTAGGGCTCCCCTAGCCTGCCTTCAGGCTAGGGCACCCCTAGGCTTTGGGCTCCCCTAGGCTAAGGCTAGGGCTCCCCTAGCCTGCCTTCAGGCTAGGGCACCCCTAGGCTTTAGGCTAGGGCTCCCCTAGGCTAAGGCTAGGGCTCCCCTAGCCTGCCTTCAGGCTAGGGCACCCCTAGGCTTTGGGCTCCCCTAGGCTAAGGCTAGGGCTCCCCTAGCCTGCCTTCAGGCTAGGGCACCCCTAGGCTTTAGGCTCGGGCTCCCCTAGCCTAAGGCTAGGGCTCCCCTAGCCTGCCTTCAGGCTAGGGCACCCCTAGGCTTTAGGCTCGGGCTCCCCTAGCCTAAGGCTAGGGCTCCCCTAGCCTGCCTTCAGGCTAGGGCACCCCTAGGCTTTAGGCTCGGGCTCCCCTAGCCTAAGGCTAGGGCTCCCCTAGCCTGCCTTCAGGCTAGGGCACCCCTAGGCTTTAGGCTCGGGCTCCCCTAGCCTAAGGCTAGGGCTCCCCTAGCCTGCCTTCAGGCTAGGGCACCCCTAGGCTTTAGGCTCGGGCTCCCCTAGCCTAAGGCTAGGGCTCCCCTAGCCTGCCTTCAGGCTAGGGCACCCCTAGGCTTTAGGCTCGGGCTCCCCTAGCCTAAGGCTAGGGCTCCCCTAGCCTGCCTTCAGGCTAGGGCACCCCTAGGCTTTAGGCTCGGGCTCCCCTAGCCTAAGGCTAGGGCTCCCCTAGCCTGCCTTCAGGCTAGGGCACCCCTAGGCTTTAGGCTCGGGCTCCCCTAGCCTAAGGCTAGGGCTCCCCTAGCCTGCCTTCAGGCTAGGGCACCCCTAGGCTTTAGGCTCGGGCTCCCCTAGCCTAAGGCTAGGGCTCCCCTAGCCTGCCTTCAGGCTAGGGCACCCCTAGGCTTTAGGCTCCCCTAGCCTAAGGCTAGGGCTCCCTAGCCTAAGGCTAGGGCTCCCCTAGCCTGCCTTCAGGCTAGGGCACCCCTAGGCTTTAGGCTCCCCTAGCCTAAGGCTAGGGCTCCCCTAGCCTGCCTT